>NC_137674.1:43560306-43577488 GCF_963989245.1 Nansenia antarctica
ACTCCACAACATTTTTGAGACAACGGAGAAAGGAACACTGAGGTGAAAACAGAGATATCTGTGGAGAGTGGTTAACTCATTCAGTGCCGCAGGGGGGAATATAGTCACCCAAGCTGTCAACATTCTAGAGTGCCAAGGGTGACTTTATTCATCCATAATGCATCACTGATCATGCTTTATTTTGTAGCAATTAAAAGTATGGTTGTTAGGTAGGTAAGTACCACATAAAACACTTGGCGCTCAAGGTGATGAGTGTTCCAGAATGATTTGGCAATGTGTGAGTTAAACCACTCTCGATGCACAACAACAACGCAACTATGTAACACCAAACACCGGAGGAGTGTGACTCTACTCACAATTGGAAAAAAAAATCTGCACATTTCTCAGGAAAACATTCCACCAGCCAACACCACCCTACGGTTCCCAACCACAAGCATCCCCGTCACTGTCGTGTTGGGACCTGACAGTGTGGAAGGGTATTCACATGCCCTGCTGTGACTGCTGTGATTCACGTCTGTCCTCGGTCCCAGACAGAGAGATATTGATCAATGACTGGAAAACCATGCATGAATTATGATATGGAATTTGCATAATATCCTCTGATCAAGATGTATCCTGCAGTGTGAGGATGATGATGATGATGATGATAATCTATGTGATGAACCATAGCCTACCTCAGAATGTAGTTGGCTACATATTCAGCAGTCTCTGGATACATGGTTGTCCTCCTTATACTCTTACCCCTTTAGTGATGGTGCAGATAGCTACTTATGTAGAGTGTGTGTGTGCGCGTGTGTGTGTGTGTGTTTAGAGTGGTGGGTCATGCTCAGGGGATAGGGTGTGTGTGTGTGTGTGTGTGTGCGCGTGTGTCTGTTTTAAGAACATGGTACTCCCTCAGGTAGGAACAAGCATGAGTGCATCTCTACTAAAATAGAGGTCCTTCGTGGTTGTTCCATGCATAGCAGAGAGAGTCTCACACAAGGAGAGCCATGTAGGGGCTAATGGCTAAGCTTGTCTGGCCTTGGACATACAGTACAGCACACCCAGGATCACCACAACAACATTCAGGACATGACGATACACACGGTGCTAGACTCAATCAAGACGGTACGCTGAAATACATTGATACAAAAAGCTGACAGAGCTGAGCTTTAAGACACAGTGGATCGTTTGAGATTCCAGTCAGGACACTAGCGTTTAACCGTGCCGTGGTAGACAGGCGTCGTTGACTCTCAATCTCAATTCCGAGATTTGTGTGCTTGGCTACAATTCCAAACGTGGTAGAATCAGTGTCCTCCATAAGGACGCCGGTGATTTGCGATATACAGCTGTCAACACCGAGTAGAGTCTTGCTTCCGAAAGGAGCGGTTCTGCTTGAGGAGGAAACATAAGCTTGTCTGTCGTTTTTTGCCTCATTAAATGTGCAGACGTGGCCTACTTTCCTCCCCGGCTCCGTGGACGTCCATGCTAGGGACCATACTGCTAGGGAGAGGAGGCTGATTCATTATACATCTACACCCCTCATCCACTGTTACAACATATACAGTACTGTACTTAGGAGTGTGATAATGATAGTATGTGTGTGCGTGTGTGTGCGTGTGTGTGTGCATGCGTGTGTGTGTGTGTGAGTGAGTGAGTGTGTGTGTGTGTGTGTGTGTGTGTGTGTGTGTAAGTGTGTGTATAAATGAACGGGCTCCTGTGTGTATTCTCCCTCAGATGTCTCCTTTTTCCCTCTTTCACTCTCTCCCCCCTGTTGTGGCTGAAGCGGCCGGCCTTCAGATGTCTATCTGCACATTCTGCCTCTCCCCCCCCCCTCCAGGCCTCTCCCCTACCCTCCAGGCCTCTCCCCTCCCCTCCAGGCCTCTCCCCTCCCCTCCAGGCCTCCTCCCCTCCAGGCCTCTCCCCTCCCCCTCCAGGCCTCTCCCCTCCCCCTCCAGGCCTCTCCCCTCCCCTTCAGGCCTCTCCCCTCCCCTCCAGGCCTCCCCCCCCTCCAGGCCTCTCCCCTCCCCTCCAGGCCTCTCCCCTCCCCTCCAGGCCTCTCCCCTCCCCCTCCAGGCCTCTCCCCTCCCCTTCAGGCCTCTCCCCTCCCCTCCAGGCCTCCCCCCCTCCAGGCCTCTCCCCTCCCCTCCAGGCCTCCCCCCCCTCCAGGCCTCTCCCCTCCCCTCCAGGCCTCTCCCCTCCCCCTCCAGGCCCAGTCCTCCCTCTTGTGACACTGAGCAGCCCAGAATTCCTTCCCTGCCACACCCATTTATCTCCGCTTCTCTCTATCAAAGGGTTATACACTGTCAAATGCAGTCCAGCTGGAATTCCATTGGTATTCATGTATAGAATCCCCTCTGACTCCTAATCTGGTACTGTTTAAAATACTCATTCTCATTTCAAAATGTAATTTACCTCAGTCTGTTACAATACTGAACAATAGGCGAGACGTCTATTAGTCTATATTTGTTACATTTGCCTGTGGGTTTATGTGTATGAGGTTCTGTCTTCTAATAGCCCTTTTGAAAGGAAGGAGAGGAGCTGGGTAATATCACCTCTGTGTTCAGATGTGTCAGAGCCCAGGCAGGCAGAGAGTGGAAGCCAGACACGGGGGCCACAGAGATAAGGACCAGCAAAGCTCCACAACTCCATCAGGTACAGAACCACTCCATCAAACACAGGAATTTAAACAGATAACTCTGAATGTGAGAGTCAAACATTCAAACGGGGGTGGGGGGGGGGATTGATTCTGTGACACTGTGATGCTGGGAGTCTGTGAAAAAAAGACATCTGAGGTAACTGCACGGGAGACGAAAAACACCAGAGTGCTTCTAGGTACATCTGCAAAAAAACAACATCCCTCTCCCCAACCCCATCGAAGTGCTCAGCAGTGAGATTGTGGAACAACAGACTGACATGCTCGGAGATGTCTCTGTGAGTGGAACCAGGGACACATGACACAAATCCCCTGCAGTGGCAGGCAGACACGCACGTACACGCATACACACACACACAAACACACACACACACACACACACACACACACACACACACACATACACAAACACAAACACACAAGCACGCATGCATGCACCTCTGCGCACACACACACACACGCACACACACACACACACACACACACACACACACACACACACACACACACACACACACATTCACACCTGACAGTGGCCTGCAAATCAAATCTGTCAACAGGGGTCCTGCAGCACTTTGAGACCCACCGGGCTGGTTCTTCTGCTCCAGTCAGACCAGGATTTGCAATACAAACTAGGCCCAGCTCAGCAGCAACTAGTGACAATGCTGCAGGCTCTTCTCAGAAAAACATCTTCTCTTTGAACTGCAAATGTACGTAGGTACACTGTAGCTAGCACCTTTGAAGTAAAAGTTAACCACTACGTACATTACTGTAGGGCAGCTTTAGAGGTGCTAAATAGACCACCATGTGATGAAACAGACACATTGGTTGTTCATGTTCATGTTCATGTGATGGAATGAACAGGCAGATCCTCATATCCTACGGGCCAGACTCTAACCCACATGAACACTCTACAAACCTGTAGAAACATGTACACACCCTCAGTAACTATGACCACAAACACACTTGAATGCACCTTATATAACGGGTTGATCAGAACAAGAAGGTGTTAGAAGCCATGCTTTTACTTCCTGATGAAGTAACAGCTATTTATCACATTTCACTGGTCGTTTTGGGAACTAGATTTCTCAGGGCAGGGCAAAAAACACCACCAGCTCTCACAAAATAAGTACTTAAGGCGTTGTGACCTTGTCAGAATTCTCTGTTTTTATTTAAAACATTGTATCAAAGCAATAAGGCATTCAAGTCTGTGCTTTATCGTGGATGAAGTCAGAGCTGAGGGGTTGCCGGCGACAACGGCCCACAGCTGTGACTTTATTCACAATAAAAGCCTTTTGTGCCTTATCGGTTGAATAGAATCAGCGTCAGTCCGTCGCCGTAGTAATGACTAATACCACATTACTACTCAGCCCTGTCACTGGGCCATTACTGTCTTACCACATGCTGTGCATCATCCGTGACCTATCAAGAGTAGCTTCCCTTCCCATGAAATGTGGGGCAAGATGTCATTGGCTAATAAGCCAATGTCCTGTTCTATTCATGGCATTGCTTAAGGATGGAAGTTCCTGCTAAATGCTTTTTGTTAGGAAACAAAAATGAGACACAGTTTCAAGTTTGGTTGCAGGTGCTGCCTGGAATCCCCTGGTTTACCATCTTCCCTGAGCCTGTCCCCGGAAACAAAGCCAGTGGTTGGAAATCCCGAAACAGACAGAGGTTTATAGACAGTTTAATCTCTACTCGCTGCCTCTGACAGAAGCTTAACAAAATCCCCAAATCCCAAATGCTGTTTTTTAAACACTTGTTTCAACAACACAAAATGCACCCAGACTACGGGAATTATGGATTTCATCACTTGTGATGTCAGCAACGTTAATATTTCCAAGCTGGAGATATGGACAGGACACTCAAACACAAGCGCACGCAACCTCTCAAAGCCACTAAAGTGTTTTTTTTAACATAAATAAAGATTAGGTATTTTTAGAACCGGGCCCGCAGAGTAATCTTAATATGCTTCAATCAAATGTCAGAGACTTACTGTGCCGGACCATGACCATAGTCAACCTCACCACTCTCCATGTCCACCCAGGGCCACCAGGTCTGTGAGCTTTGGAAGAATGGTATTGCAAACATTCAAAACTAAAACCTCATGTGTCTTTACCCCCCCCCCCCCTCCCCAGGACGGAGCCCAACACCAGGGGGAACACAGCTGGGATCAACCCCGCTGGGACCATCCTGGGGGTGTCAGTTTGGGGGTGTCAGTTTGGGGGGAGGCCTTTAGGGGGGCTGAGTGATCCTTAGCATTTATTTCAAAGAGTAACCATTCCTTTTCACCATGGAGTTTGGGGTTTTCCAATAAAGAATGGATATGGACTAAATAAAAGGCTTTTTCCCAGGAACCACTGTGCATGTGATAGACTTGGGGAGAGCTGTCCGTCAGGGGTGACTCACTGGTTTACACACTCCCTCAGCGAGGTGGAGTTCATTCACAACGCTGAGTCACACCGAGTCCCACAGGGAAGCACGAACACAGACACACGCACATGCACACGGACACGCACACATACTCTCATGCTCCTCTGAGTGTCTCATAGAGAGGCATGAACACAGACACACATGCTCGCATGCACAAGCGCACACATACACACACGTACACACACACACACACACACGCACATACACGCACGCACACACACACACACACACACACACACACACACACACATACACACAAACACACATGCACACATGCACACACACACACACACCCACACACACACACACACACACACACACACACACACACATGTCATACTGTCAACTCGTCACATCCAGTGAGAGTAGAGGCCATGAAAAGCAGAATCCTGAGCCAAGCACATTTCTTATTTACGAGGCCTCAAGCTCAGCTGTCCCACATCCTCTGTAACATACCAGCAGGACAGGAGAGGGGAGCCACATGGCCCAATCTGTTGCTACTGTAAAGCTTGCTGTGTGTGTGTGTGTGTGTGTGTGTGTGTGTGTGTGTGTGTGTGAGCGTGCGTGCGTGCATGCGTCTGTGTGTGTGCGCGCACGCGTGTGTGTGTCTGAATGGGATGTTGCTTTAGAAGTATCCAGGCATCTCTCGGCCATTGGCTAAGCTCCACACACTGATGTCACCTCTTGGCAAGACTTTGTGATCTTTGGACCTGATCAGCAGTTCCATCACGGCCAACCAATCAGCTCTCAGGGATTTGACTAGGGGGCGCTGATGTCATACAGTAGGGAATGCAAACAAGCGGTGAGGGGGGGCAGCAGCCACACTTTCCAATTGTTTGAAGAGATCGTCTGTTGGTGGGGCAATGCAAACATCCAGCCAGCTGTGACCGTGTTGATTTTTGCACCGGGCAAGTGTGTGTTTAGGCGAGTCGGTGGAGGGAGTGTGTGAATATGTGTGTATGTGTAAAGCATTTAACACCACCACTACCGTACCCTCCCTATTCTCTATCCTATCCTACGCTCTTCTTAGTCTTTTCGCTGCTAGACATTGTGTAAAAGAATTCACTTTATTTGTCAACAGCTTTCAGGGGAGATGAGCACACTCTGCTAACCTCTCTTCTCCCTTCTTCAGAGTTGCACAAAAATGAGGAAATCACACCTTGAGACAGAAATACATCTTCTATCTGTTACGTCTTCTTCTCTATATGTGTTTGTCACATCCTGTCTCTAGAGCGTGCCCGTGTTACCCCACAGTGGGGTGACTCAGACGCTCAGCAGAGAGGCGGCAGATGAAACACTCAGCCTGTGAGTGTGTGACACACCTCGACTGCAAGAGGTGACTGAGATGTGTTGTAGCAGGGTTAGGTTTGAGGTCTGGGAACATGTGGTTGTTCTGTGTTTCACTTAGTAAAGTAGTCCTCCTTCAATGTTTGTTGACATTTTCTCTGCGGGGGGCGAAAGGGTGAACTATAAGTAATATAGTGTCCAGGTGTGGTAGGGTATATTTGTGGTACACTGAGTGAGGCAGATGGGAAATACCTGCCTGTGATGGGGAAGCCCCATGTCAATCATAAAGCCACACACACACACACACGCACACACACACACACGCACACACACACACACACACACACACACACACACGCACACACACACACACACACACACACACACACACACACACACAGACCACAACTGACATTTGCACCATATGGGTTACAGTAGGTTGGGGAACCTACAAAGTTGAAACACAAACCCAACAGAGAGAGAGGAAAATACAGCCCAACCTCTACTGACTACAAACGTAGGGCCTACCCACAGATTTCCAGTCACTGCACCCACATAACAGATCTAAACGTCTCTCTGACAGTTCAGGGTTGAGTACAGGTCAGTTCAGGGTCTAGTATAGTATGACAGTCCGATTGTACTACAATGAGAGACCTGTACAGTGTCCTAGTCATCATAGTTAACACTCAGGTGATTACTTAGTATTCTGATGAGTATTTTGATGAGGCCTAGGAGGACTGACTAGAGACTGCCTCTCGCTGTCCCTCCTCTACAATGCTTTCCTATTGCTATGACACACAAGCAGGACAGCAGGTAGGGTGGATCTAATACTAATTCCTGTGTATGCTTAGGGGGTTGGAGGTTCAAGCCTGTTCTATACAGGTACTGTATTAGAGAAAGAGAGATCTATTTCCCTACTTAAAGTTAATTTCATTGAACAATGAATTGAGTGCATCTAGATACTACAAAGGGACTGTGTCTGAGTAGCCCCACAGAAATAGTTGACCCTTTCATGAAACCGAATATTCAAATGACTTAATAAAGTCACGATGGCTTGAATTCAGCAGTTGACTCATTAACTAGATAAACCCACACATGAAAGAATTGGCCCTTTATTGTGGAGCGTGACTGACTTTTACGGCCGTAAAGCCATCGGGGTGAGATGGAGAGAGTTCAGCGACCTGCTGTTTCAACAGCAAAGGCCTAGTCAGGACGGGCCCCAAAATGGGAGGTCTGTGATGGCAGATCATGTGACCAGGGCCAGATCTTGAGGTTGTTGTCCTCACAGGGCTTTCCTCTGCACCACATCATAATGAAACTTAAAAAAGGGGATAAGAGAGAAAGAAAGAGAGAGAGAGAGAGAGTGAGTAAGGAAAAGGGAGGTTACTAGAAGCAAAAGTGGAAGTGGATTTAGTCATGGGGAATGTACCCTTTGGCATTGAAAGATATCATGTGTTACTCCTTCTAAAAACACATTTGTACAGTTGGAGGAAGTCTTTAAACTGATGTGTCCACACATTCATGCATAGACACTAACACACATACCAGCGCCATACACACAACGCAGCATATTTTTCTCACTCACACTTAAACCTATGAGGCTAATCAAATTGAGAAACTTGTTTGGGCTACATCATCATAGTCATCATTTAGTCATTTTTCACAAACTATAATCATATAATATATATATATATAATTATAATCAAAAGTCCTTAACCACCTAACTCTACCAATCAACAGTCCCCCCTTTTCTCTCTCAAGATTTAATTGCGTATGACTTTGCGCCTCTCTATCAGTGGATGAATTTCAAAGCAGATTCCAAACAATAACACTCAGTGACCTTGCATGTATTCCTCTACCACTAATTACACCAAGCAGCCATGTCTACATAGGCTCTGTTTAAGCTTGATTTAATGGACATGTCAACCATTACGAGGTTAGAAAATGGTTCTCCTATGGGGTTCTCAGTGGCCCCACGCGGGTCAGAGAGAATAGGACCAAGGGATAAAAATGCATGCTAAATGAGGCGGTACCTGGCAACCAAAATATGAAAAAGATCATTAACATTTTATTTAGGCTTTTTATTTGTCTTTTTATAAAGACACAGGCTTCCTGGTTGTCACCTCCTACCAACCTCAGGGATTCGTCAACGGAGGAGGGTAGTTCTCTCTCTCTCTCTCTCTCTCTCTCGGTGGTAAAAGACGTTAACAATTGTTAGGGATGAGTGGAGTGGTTATAAAGCCATCTGTTTTTATCACCTGTCTTAAAAAAGCGACGGGGACGGCACTCTGTCTCTTTTATGGAGTCCATTCGAAATGTACCAGTCGGTTCAGATGAAGTGACCCCCTGCCCACTGCCTCCCTACCCATCAGCCACTGGGGCCACTGATCTAGAACAATGGAGAGAGACGTCTATGGTCGTCATCAACACCTACAGCACCCACTGCCTCTAGCGGTCATTCACAATGACGTTCACATTGACCACTATTAGTCATGGATAGTCGCTAGCAACAAGCATATTCAGCTGCTCTCTGTTCTCTATTCCTCCTCTTACTGTCAGCGGATAGAGGAAGGAGGGATGGATTTAACATAGAAAGCGGTCAGGCTACAGAGAGCCGGAGGTGGCCCTCCTCTCTGAGACCTGGGGATAGGGCTCCTGCTGATCAGCCTGTAAAGGAAGGGACCCCCAGACCAAAAGACCTGCATGTGCTCTGCACTGCTCTGCTCTCTCCCAGGACATACTCTGAGTGGAGGGCGGGGACACACACATGGTTTTACATTTCCAGCTTCTTGATGAAAATGTCCCGCTGGATGAGGGCATTAGGCGCCCTGTTCTAATCCCGTGTAATTTCCCACAATCCCCTTTGCTTGCACCCTGCCAAGGAGGCCTTGGGCCGTCCTGCTGAGCTCCCCGGGTGCTGGCTCGGTGTTCCCACACCCCGACTCACACATACACACACACACACTTCCTCCTCCTCCTCCTCCTCCTCCTCCTCCTGGGAGAGAAAGAGAGTGAAAACAAGAAGGTCTGTCTCCCCCTCTTCCTTTTTCACCTCTCTCTCCCTTTTTCATTTTCTCCGGTTATCAAAGTCTAGACACTCTATTGATGTGTGCGTTGTCAAACCGTGACCTCACTCTATAGGGGCTTCAGCATCGAGCTGGACGCAAATTCACTTATCCTCACGTAACATGAGGATGTAACACTTTTTGACATATTCTCCCAAAATCTCTCTAATGTTTCAACCAGGCCACACCATTGGGAAGGCATGCTATCCTGTATAGGTTCAGAAGGATCTGGATAAAGCCAGAGAAAGAGGCCTTTTGGTCATTAGTGGAATTAAACCCAGGGTCCACTTTTGGCCCAAATCACTAATGTTGCTGTTGTATAATGTTGCTATAATGTGTGTTTATATACGTGTGTGTGTGTGTGTGTGTGTGTGTGTGTGTGTGTGTGTGTATGTGTGTGTGTGTACACTGTCTGTCATAATCCACCGCAATCTCCTGCTTACGTAAAATGCTTTATGATCATCTTCTTTTTTTTCTTTTTTATCAGGATTCAATTGGAGGTCAGCTGTTGTAGTCTATTTCAGGAGCCCGAACTCATAAAAGAAATGAGAAATCTATTATATATGTTTTCATCTTCAACAAAACCATGAGAGTGCTGACAAATGAAAAGGGGTGCGGATGAATCCCATGGTGGCATCAAAGAACATATTAGCAACTAGCGTCTTGTTGACATATACAGTATGTATATTATATGTATATATACATATACTGTATATAGGCTATGTGTTATCTGGGTATTCCCTTCTATATAACCAGACATGGCCTTGCACTATATTCTACTCGTACAGCGCCTGAAACTGGAGTGTTTACCCTCATTAAGAGCTGTGAGCCACATGTGTGACTCTTACCAGTAACACTTCTTTGTGTGAATGTGTTAGTGTGTGTGTGTGTGGGGGGGGGGGGTGGGGGGGGGTGGGTGCGTGTTCTATATTTCAACCCTGTGTATGTGTGTGGTCTACATATTTTCATGTCTGCACATTGGTCTGTTTGTCTAGTCAACATTTGTGCATGCATGTGCATCTTCAGGCAGCCCTGGATCGGTTTAAAGGTCCCAGAAGGTCTCTGTGTATGTGTGTGTTTGCCTATGTTTGTGTGTGTGTGTGTGTGTGTGTGTGTGTGAGTGTTTGCGTGTGTGTGTGTGTGTGTGTGTGTGTGTGTCTGTGTGTGTGTGTGTGTGTGTCTGTGTGTGTGTGTGTGTGTGTGTGTGTGTGAGTGTTTGCGTGTGTGTGTGTGTGTGTGTGTGTGTGTGTGTGTGTGTGTGTGAGTGTTTGTATGCTCATAGTGTCTTTGGCCTGCCTCCTATTTGTCGCCCCGGTGGCTTCTGAAAGTCAGCCTTGGGTCTGGCAGTGACACCTCGCCTGCTCTGTGCAGCTCTTCCGCTGTAAACACAGCCTCTGCTGCTTACCGTCAGCAAGGCTAGGAGAGGACACGGGCCAGAGATCAGCCACAGCTACCAATGAGCACTCAATACAGTCAGTGATGCGTGCAGTACACACACACACACACACACACACACACACGCACACGCAGACATGCACACATGCACACATGCACACATGCACACATGCACACATACACACACACACACACACACACACACGCACACACACACACACACACGCACACACACACACACACACACAAACACACACACACACACAAACACACTTTCTCTCTCTCTCTCTCACACACACACACACACACACACACACACACACACAAACACTCTCTCTCTCTCTCTCACACACACACACACACACACACACACACACACACACACACACACAGAGCTGGAGTCATGCCAAGGGACCTTCACTGTCAGCGACTCCATCCAGCCTCACAATTCAAGGCCCACTGTAAACAATTTATATACGGCTGAGTGGAAATAAAATGGAAATGGGCTACAGTATCTTGGCAAGCTGCAGTATGTAACATCATGCGGTCTGTTTATCTCCTATCTCTAGACTAGAATGAAAGAATGTACCTGATGAAATGAAATAGTGACTAAAGTTGCGTGAATGTGAATGCTCTCTGGGGTAGAGCAGGGTGAGGCAGACTTTTGCAATGCTGTCTGTTTATCCATTGTTGAATAGGCATACAGTACTTCAGACTCAAGAGCCTGGAGGTCAGCATCAGGACAGGTTTGTTTCTTCTCTACAAGGCCAGGCATTTTGACGAGGCCATCGTCATAGCCCTCAAAAACTTTTAACCTCTGTTGAGTCTCACCATTGAATTAACTGTAAATAAACTCCAGGAAATAGTTGAAATGACATCGACGGCATGTTGACATACCAGTGTCTGGTCATCCTCTTCCCATGGATATGAGGTTTTAATGACAATAATAACTTCACAAACAATAATAAACTGCAGTTAACTTTTGCCAAGACAGAGGCGTTGAGAGAGCTTGGGACTCTTCGATAGAACAGCCTACTTTAGAGGATTCCCTCGTTTTTCCTTAAGCAAGTTAACAAGCCTCTTTTCAACCAAAACGCAAATAATACATCACAAAAGGCTCAGACAACTCAATCCTGACTGCATCTTGAGTTGTGATCTGTTATGTCTCGTCCTGTTCCTTAGGTTATGTTTGCCCTTGTTTCATGTTTTTCTTTTCTTGTTTCCCTCTTTTTTTTTAAAGACAATTCATTAGAAACCTCAGCACTGTTGCCGCTTTGTTGCATGCCCTCACCTCCTCCTCTGCCCATTTCCAGTGGTCTCCCCAGGCGGACCAGGCTTTCCGGAGGCTGGAGGACACCTTCACCTCGGCACCCATCCTCACTTTCCCAGATCCCAGAATTGTGGAGTTGGATGCTTTGATGGATGCATGATGTTTTATTCCTCTGGTGTGGACCTTCATGGTGCTTTATTCCTCTGGTGTGGACCTTCATGATGTTTTATTCCTCTGCCTTAATTGCCGTCCCCCAGGGAGACGGCAGAGGCTATAATGTCCCATGTTTTTTCCGTATCCATGGATACCCTAGTGTTGTCAGATCAGGGGCCACAATTCATCTCTCCGTTCTTGAAGGTGTTCTGTTCGCTTCTCGTTGCCACCGTCAGTTGTTTATCCATGTCTCTGTGCCAGTTCATCTTTGTGCCTTTGTGTCGAAAAGTCCCAGCAATTCCTAGTGTTAAGTATTCATGGTTTTTGATCTCCAAGTGTTTTTCTGACTTTGCCTGCTCTCTATTAGATTATCCACATTCTTTTTGAACTGACAACCTGTGTACTGACCCCTGCTTTGCCTATATTCTACTGGATTATATGTCTACCGATTGACTGCTTACCTCTATACTGAACCTTTGTTGGAAGTAAAGACTGTTCTTTTGGATTTAAGTTTTTTGTCTCTGAGTTATGCTATTGAGTCCTCTGCTTAAGTACTACAATCATTATATGATACTGTTGTGGTCCTGTTGTCATGGTGTTCAGTTCTTCATTACATTGGCTCAAATGGCAAACAACAGCAGGCTGCGGTTGATTACAAGTCAGGAGTCACCTGTCGTTTCTGCCTCAACCGAAACACAGCAATCAGTGCAGGCACCATCCACAGTGGAGTATCTGGAGGAAAAGACACAACAGGAAATCCATTGGTAGAAAAAATGGTGAGAGCTGACTCAAAGCAAGTTTATTCTGGAGCAAAGTTCACTGTCATCACTTCCCTTTCTTAATAACAGTTTATTTTGGGGGGAGGGAATTTTAGAAAGTCAGAGCTCAGCGAAACCTAAATGTGGTATTCTCATTTCCTCTAAAGCCTGGTACACACATCTTTATCTGAGAGAGACACCACACATGAAGATAAAAAATCATGGATTGAACAGTTTTGATCGTATTGTGTGTGGTGTGCTCTGATATTCCCAATACAGCACACCACATACAAAGATCTGTCCTACAACAGTCTAGACTCTAGACTGGGGGATTCTCGTTCCCCAAGCCAGAAATCTCGCGCGATCAGGGTAGTAGTACCCTGACTGACCTGTATGAGGCAGCCATGTGCGACAGGGCAAATAAAGTTCAGAAGAACGAAAAGAAGAAGACGCATCAGTCAACTCGCTTCTTGATTGGGGTTAGGGTTACATTCCATTCCACGTCACAATCGGACTCGCGAGTTGTCAGTTTCACCCACACACAAGAGGACTTTTGATCGTAAATATTGAACAGATTGCCGGGAGAAATTGACTCTTAACACACCTCACACCACAGGATAATCTTATAGGATAATCTTTAGAGGTTGGAATTATCGGCTAGATTATCTTTATGTGTGTACCAGGTTTAAGATTGGCTGCACCAGTCGAGAAGTAGACACCAGCCTGGTCCAAAATGTGGATGTACTTCAGTCAACTCTTGTGGATCAGGAACCAGGCTAGTACTGTAGTACTAGAGGACAAATACACTCTCCTAATGGTGCATAGTACAAACACAACAACAATCTACATCAAACAGGCCTTATACTGTATCAGGGTCACCACAATGAATGAACACCATCTCCGTGTCATCACTGACATGCCTATTCCAAAAAAGCGTCACACCTTCTGGCTGTCTTTACATTTAACCAAGTCATTAGCGGTGTGTGTGGCTGCTTATTGGTCTATTCCAGTGCCGTTGTGGGAAGTCTTCCTCGTGAGAGGGGGTTGGGGGGTGGGTGGAGATGTTGGGGCCAGATGTACTCTAATCATACGTCCATAATGTGTACAGCGTGACCGTGAATCATTGGAAACAGCTGAGCTATGTGAACATGGATGGCCCCCACATACGGACCTCATTCTCTGTGGTGGTGGAGTGTGTGTGTGTGTGTGTGTGTGTGTGTGTGTGTGTGGGGGGGGGGTTCCATGGGACATTTCTCACGGTGGGTGGTTGGTGGGTTGGTGGGTTGGTTGGAGCTGGTCGCGGTGGTGAGGTCCTGTACTGTGTACAGTGTGTTTATGTTCCCCTCAGCTGACTCCCCCTCCCATCATGCATTGTTATGGAATGTAAGATGGCGTCTCAGACAGGGTGAGGGAGGCCACCGGGGGACTGTCTCTGCGGTCTGCCACAGTGGGAACGGGGGATAAACATTGAGAAACATGAGTTCCCTTGATGATGATGATGATGATGATGATGATGGTTCTGCTGGGTAGGCAGGCGGCTCACTTCTCAAACACAGGGACCCCAATAACACAACACTTAAAAAAAAAAGAAAAAAAAAGAATACAGTAGATTTCGACACAATCAGAAATGTTGACAGTGTGTTTCTTTGTACAGAATGAGCCTGTAGCATATTTATAAAAATGCCTACTGTACATACAAAGTGACAGAAACCAGCCACTGGTACAGCCTACTGTATTATGATGCACATACTTCAAATCCTACCATAGTATCTCATTAGTCCCCTATCCCCTATTGTGCTTTGTCAATTTTCGACTTTCCACAATCCTCCTCAATCCCCCTCTCTACAGCTTCCTCTCATCCCTTCATCGTCCATCCTTCATCCTCCGTTGCTGGTCGGACCTCATCAGATCCCTGTCTCCCAGATCCCCTTAAGAACAACGGAATCCAATCTCCATCTCCTGCTAAGCTCTGAGGCAAAGTCCTTCTCTGCCTCTCCAGTCAGCACCGCACAGCACAAAGGTCAGAGGATTCAGATAACGTTTGGCAGCATCATCCATCAGCTCCACGACCACGGTTCATCTTAGCACACCATCAACGGGGTGAGTCTCCCTAGCACGTAGTAGACACACTACAGGCAGGCCTGCAGGCAGGCGAGGCCACCTCCAGAATACCCCTCCTCTCAAATGAGCAGTCATGGCATGTCTGACCTCCTCTGGGCAGGGAGCTAACGAGAGGCAGTGTGTCTCTTGAAGCTTTGGCTTTGTCCAGCCTCTGCCGCCGATATCGACTGTTCTCTGTCTGTGTGGAGTGGGATGAATAGCTGTGTCTGCGGCACAATGAATAGGGCTGTCTGTGGGTGGGGGGAGTGTGAGGGAGTCCATTCTGATGAATGAAAGAGAGTGCTGGCGGCCAGGGCTGGAGGATTACTATACACACTTCATTAATGGCCGGTGTCCCTGTGTCTAGTCTGCTGTTCAGAAACTGCCGCCCCCCCCCTCCCCCCCCCCACCCCCCCGCCCCCCCCCCCATGAATGAATAAAGATGTGCATGAATAAAGATGTGCTGTAATATTCACCCAGAATGAGAGTGTCATATCTATCTGTCAAGCTGGTTGGTATTCTAGGAGTCAGTGAACAGCAGAGGCGTATTGATCTGTAGGAGGGATGGAGGGATGGACCGCATCCCTGGTCGATCAAACAGCTACCTCAGAGAAACGCCTTGGAATACTTTCAATCGGTTTCAGATTCAGTTCTCCGACTTTCACGAGTTGACTCATGGTTGAATGCAGGAATACAGTCCATTCTGAATACTAATACATTCATACAAGTAGACAGGCAGAATGCTTCACAACAGTTAAACCTGTGAGCAAGGGGTTGTTTTTCGCAACTGAATTTTTTTTAAGGACTAGCAAAGAACTGCATTTGTGGAAGCTGAGATAGGGTTAGGGTTAGGCTTAGGGTTGGGCCTCATGAATGAACAAATGCAAGCACGCACACACAAACACACACGCATGTACACACACACACAAACACACACACAGGGCAAAATCACAGGGTAATCGTGAAAGGTTCTCTACAGCAATAAATAAGGTGCTCACAGCACTGAACCTTCTTGTTAACGGACGGCAAAATTAATCTGTAAACTGATTTTTTAATTTTATTTATCAAGATCCATTAGAAATCTGTAATTGCATGACCTCGGGAGGTCTGCATGGAAAAATGTGATATGGTATCTTTGTATTGCTCTCATTACTATTTATTTATTTTATCCCCTGTAATCTCAGTCATTTATCTAAGCGCAGGTCTCCTCACCAAAGAAAAGGTTGGGCCTTCCTCAATTTTAGGGCCTAATCTTAATTGGAAACTGCTGTAGAAGATATTGTGTAGAGGGCTATGGGAGGGAGGGAGAGAGAGAGAGAGAGAGAGATAGATTGAGTTCATAAAGACGGCCATGACCTTAACCCTATCATAACAACTGGACAGATGTGTTTAGGCTCTCAGGAACAAACATACTGTTTAACACTCTGAGGACCCTCTTCATTTCGCCATTTTTCAACACAACTGCTGCTGCTGAGGAAAGAGACGTATCCAGAGGGTTTCTAGCCCAGTGCAGACAGACGTGATGACATCATTAGAGTGGATCGTCTAATTCCAACAACTCTATAGAAACCTGTCACACAAGCTTCATTCATTTAACTCTTTCCAGACATTCAGCTGTCTCTGGACGGCATAACACAGCTGCATTTTTGGGGGCGGCGGATGGATGGGGGGGGGGGTGAGGGTTTTAAGGGGTTGGTGGAGGGGGAGGGGGCAAAGGGTCAAAGGTTGTCTGGTCACCAGAGGTCACAGGAAGTTCTGCTCACGGTATCATGGGGCTCGGGCTGCCCGGCGAGATTAGGCTCTGAATGCACGGGGACAGACAGCAACGCAAACAGAGATTAGAGGAGTGGAGACCCCCGGCATGTCAGCACCAGGCCCGCCAGCACTGCTACAACCAGAGCCAGGGGAGGGGTGGCGGGGGAGGGGGTGGAGGTGGAGGGGGGGGGGGCTACAGCCAGAGCCAGGGGAGGGGGGCGTGGGGGTGGAGGTGGTGGTGGTGGGAGGGGGGCAGGGGGGGGGCTATAGCCAGAGCCAGGGTGGGGAGGGGGAGGGTGGGAAGGGGGGCTGGCGGGGAGGGGGCGGGGGA
>NC_137674.1:43577688-43629968 GCF_963989245.1 Nansenia antarctica
CGTTCCTGTTGATAATGAGCGTGGTGGTCATCGTATACATCGAGCCCTTTGGAGATAAACTCATGAACATGGTTCATTGTGTTTTTCTTTTTTCAGACAACAGAGTGTGATTGATGGTCTATTCTGAAAGCATTTGGAAGGTTGGGTTTCAGTGTGCAAGGTTGCTAAGACGGGTTGGTCTTGGTGGTGTTGGCGGCGACACACTCAGGACACACCCACGCCTCCAAGGGACACATGCCTCTGTTGCATTTTTTGAAAAGAAGGAGGAGGAGGAGGAGGAGGAGGAACATCAAGGAGAAGTCAGCAAGTCCCTCTTCAACACAACAAGGTGAGTCTGCTGCTGAGAGCCAAGTGTACAGCAGGCTTGAGTCTGATCAAATCAAATCAAATCACATTTGATCGCATGAATGGTCATTTACACAATATACAGGATACAATGTCAATTTGCAGTGCCAATGTCATAATAATACCAACATGAGAAAACAATAATAGAAATAGAGGAGAAATAGAAAAACAATGGCAATAGCATATAGTATAAAGTGTAATGTCTTTAACATGCCAGTGCTGGTAAAGCTAAGGGTAAAATTCTGAGTGTGTGTGTGTCTCTCTGTCTCTATGGCTCTCTTTTTATTTCCCCACCTCCTCTCCTGATGTGTGCATGGGCTGTGTGTGTGTGTGGGTGTGGGTGTGTGGGGGGGTGGGGGGTGGGCGGGAGGGTGGGTCACAGAGGAGGTCCTGAGAGCGTTTCACAGACTCAGAATCAGCAGCCTGCGTACCCTGCCCTGTCCTGCCCTGGGAGGCCATGGCTGCTCCACAGACAAGAGGGGGAAAACATGTACGGAAGGTCAGGGGCCAAACATTCAACTTCCTGCCATTGGAGTGAAGGGAGGGGGAGGGACAGGAGTTGGGTTGGGGGGGCGGGGGGGTTCTGTGCAGCTGTGAATGCGTCCTCCCCCTTTACCTACCCCCCTTCCCTTGTGGAACATTAGGGGTGCGGGAGGAACATTAGCTCTGTATCCTCTTTCTGTTTAAGTGCCGGTGATCCGTCTCTCTCCCTCTCTCTCCCGTCTCTCTCCCTCTCTCTCTCCCTCTCTCTCTCCCTCTCTCTCACTGTCAGCGCGACCCTCGCAGGGCCATGCCACATCAATCACTCCCAGCCTGCTGCCACCTCGGCTGGGGGGCTCTGGGGCGGGGAGGTGGTCACCCTGGTGCTGGAGGTCTCTGGGTCCTGGGTGTCTGTCTCTCCCATAGGCCTCCCCCCCCCGGAGCCATCCAATCCCCCAGCGAGCCTCTGTGGACGGAGGTGGTTTACTCTGCGGCCCCCTCTGTTTGTTTTTTCTTCTCCTGTGTTGGTTCTGCTAAGCACCCCGCTTAGCGACTTAGCTTAGCGAAGGGAGGCCCGGTGTGTGTGTTTAGGCGTGTTGCTGATCTCCTGTGCCCATGAGCAGAGATCCACCCGGGCAGTGCAAGGGAGGGGGGGGGGGGTGTGGGCTGGGGCGGGGGCGGGGGCTGATAGGTGCAGGGTGGACATGTGATAGGACGAACGCCTGAGGCGTCCAATAGAAAAGCCAGAATGATCAGAAAGTGGAATCAAAGTTGGACTGAAACAACCTCGTCTCCAGAGGAAACAGAGGGGGGGTGACGGGAATACAGTAAATGTAGCCAAATGAGTTACCATGGTGCGTCATTGATGCACTGGGGACCTTCTGACTGACTGTCATCTGTGATGTGGCAATTATAGTCACCGACATCGGCTTTTGACACATGGCGTCTAATATGCCTCACAAACCCAGGTGCCGAGGGCTTGGCCTCCTCATCAGGACACACACACACACACACACACACTTACATATGATGTATACACACAGACACACATTACCCAAACCCTTTTCCAAACACACACACCCAGATAAACAAACACACACAGCCATTCCCTAATTGCCCACAGAGCAGCATGGGGGTGGGCGTCAGGTCGCCTCTCTCCCTCTGGCTGCCCATTACTCGCTCAGCTAAGCCTGGCGCGTGCCTGGGGGGTGGAGGGGGAGGGGGGGGGGAGTTTGCAGATTCACTTGTCACTGAGATAGCCTAATTAAAAGCAGCCGCCTCCATCTCTGACCTCCTCAGAGCACCTGAGAGCTCCCCCAGGTTGCACAGAGGACACAGGAGACACAGAGGAGGAGCCGGACGTTCTATCCTCGTCTATGGGTCTGGGTCATTCCTTTATCTCGTACGGCTGCTGGCCGGATTCAAACCCATACCGACATGGGCATATTATACATTATACATTATAATATACATTCAGGCCATGGTGCTAGACCACTGGACCACCCGAGGGCCATGGTGCTAGACCACAGCAGAGCGAAGTGCAGAGCGTTATTTTCCACACAGCTGAGTACCGGGGCCAGGCCAGGCCAGGCCAGGCCAGGCTAAGGCCTTGATTCCCCGCTGATAAACAGCACATTACACGGGCCACCGAGGGTCAAGCTACCGCCATGCAACTCTCGACTCAGAGGACCACCAATTAGCGATGCATGAATCCTCGCTAAAGGAGCACTTTGAAATAACGACAAACATGAAAAACTTTCCCTCGGCTCAGTTGAGCGGACAGAAGCCACTGATGCGTGCAGGGGTAAACTTGCTTCTCTTGTCTCTGTTTTTTATGGCGAGAGGAGAGGGAGGGAGGGAGAAAGAGAGAGAGAGAGAGAGAGAGAGAGAGAGAGAGAGAGAGAGAGAGAGAGAGAGAGAGGGAGAGGGAGAGAGAGAGAGAGAGAGAGGGAGAGAGGTTTTGGCCCCGGTCCAACTTTTTGAAGCTACATGCACACACACGTTGATCGTCAAACATGCATACATACATGTGTACATACATTCAGACATGTTACAGTAGCAGTACACACACACACACACACACACACACACACACACACACACACACACACACATACACACACACACACACACACACACAGTGCAAACATGCAAACTCAATCATACATTCATGCACATTCATGTACAGTCCTAACTGTAGAGAAACACACACACACACACACACACACACCCCCTAAGGACCTGTCAGTGCACATGCTCACCTTTCAAATCCATCCATGCCATCCCTATCCTGGCTCCCTCTCTCTTTAGTTTGACCCTGCCTTCACCATCTCTCTCTTTGAGTCTTTACAAGTTCTGGTAAACATCTCTTCACCTCCAAGGTCTCTCATCTCACACCTCCCTCTTCAGCAGACAGGAGAGAGAGGATGGAGAGGGAGAGGGAGAGGGAGAGGGAGAGGGAGAGGGAGAGGGAGAGGGAGAGGGAGAGGGAGAGGGAGGAGGGAGAGGGAGAGGGAGAGGGAGAGGGAGAGGGAGAGGGAGAGGGAGAGGGAGAGGGAGAGAGAGAGGGAGAGGGAGAGGGAGGAAGAGAATGTGACAGAGTCCGACAGACAGCCAGAGAGAAACAGACTGTCATGGAAAATGAAAGAGAAAGAGACAAAAGAGGGTGAGAGAGAGGGAAAGTTTCACCCCTGATAAAGGGATAGGAGGTGAGGAAGTAGGAGACAGCGGAGAATGAGAGAGAAAGTGAGAGTAAAATAGAGAGAGAAAAAAAGAGAAGAGACAGAAAGAGAGATAGAGAGCAAGAGAGGGGACTTCTCTTCTAAGCAGAGCTAACTTTGCCTCTCTCTCTCTCTGGGTCCCCTCTCCTCTCCTCTCCTCTCCTCTGCTCTGCTGTCTCTTTCTATTGAGGTTAGGGGGGAGATGAGGGCAGGATAGGCTGTGGCTGCCTCCCCCTCTCCCCCTCTCCCCTCTCCACCTCTCCACTTCTCCCCCGCACCATTGCCTGCTCCACAGAACCTGCTCTGCCTGATGTGATGTGACAGTTATTACAGTCTACCCTTTAGCAGCAGTGGGGGGAGGGAGGGAGGAAGGGAAGGGAAGGAGGGAGAGAGGGAGGGAGGGATTTTCACCAGTGCAGGCCAGTGGAGGTAGAAATCATCTCAAACAGAGGCTGTCCTCCGATTTTCTGCTTCTGCCAGCCTCCCCTGCGTTTCAGCCCAGCGCACCCTAGCCCAGACATTCACCTCTGAATGCTCTTTGAGGAAAGTTGTGTGAGTGTGGAACTAGTTAAGGGGCAGGGAGAGGACCAGTATTGGGGCTGGGGAAAGAATTCAGGATGGAGAGCTGGGTGTGAGAGCTGGACTGAGGCTGGGAGATGGGAGCCTGGCTGGAGAAAGGTGGACGCAGGGGCTGGAGCTCTGCCTGGCTGGCTCTGGGTTATTGATGAACCAGTCGAGAGGAGTCTTCATCAGGTGGAGAGCTGGGGGGGGGGGGGGGGGGGGGCAGGAGGTGAGAGGATCGGTTCGGTTCAAGGTCTGCTGAGCCTAACAAGGTTCCCAAGACACTGGTAAATAATGAACAGAGGGAGACAGACAAAGAGAGAGAGAAAGAGATCGCTCGAGAGGTAAAACAGAGGGAGAAAGAGACACTGAGGTAGAGAATGGGAGTGGTAGACAGTAGGGATGTATGTACCCGAATACAAATACATTATTCGGAAAAGCACAAATAATGCGACAGAAACAGATACAGACTCTACACAAAGCTGCTTGTTATTATTCTGAAAAAAAGCCATGATTGACATTGTCTGTGTGTCAGCCATTATGTTTCTGAAAAGTGATAGCTATTCTTTTTTTCCCCTTTTTTTTTCAGATTTTATCCCCTTTTTTCACCCAATTTGGTAGCCAATTGAACCCAACCTAGCATCCAATTATCCCCTGCCTATTGCGTAGGATCCGCCGCACGACCCCGTGGCCGGCAGTCCCAGAGGAGGGCGCCAGGCAGACTAGCTGACTGGCTCCTCGAGCCCAGTACCGTTACTCCAGCACCAGACGGGGGCGGTGTTGCGCGACGGATCCTTGTCCGGAACTACTCCTATACCGCCCTCGGGAGCGGCCGCCCAATATGTCGCTCCCCGTGTGTGCCCCAGCCATATCCGGATCTGGCGAGCTGGGATACGATCCCAGTCCCCGGTGGGCAACTTGCACTAGTGGCCAGTGCTTAGACCGCTACACCACCGCGGGGCACAGTGATAGCTATTCTGTGGCTGTCCCCTCCGAGTCAGTGCTGCCTAGTAATTCACGTTTACCGAGCGAACTGCAGTAAGGTTAATGTGACATTCACAATTGTGTTGTCACAATTTTGTATATATTGTATTGTATTCATTTGGTAATTATTTGTTGCAATGTTCCGCCAATAGAGGGCGTCTATCTTTTCCGATCTATCGGTGCAATAAGACTGTTGCAGCGGGCGCGTGTCTTCAGATTACACAGCCTGCTGAACAAGCATATGATCTCTCCTGTTTTATTCAGTCCTTCTGCATAAAACAGGTATGTAAGGTCACCAAGCAGGAAAACGTTTTAGGAACCAGATGTATATAAATATATAGTGTTAGTTGATACAGTTATGGGTATTGTTATCCACTGAGGTGTGTATTCTGTCGAACTTTGCAAGTTCGCTAGCATTGAGGCTAGGCAGCTAGCTACCTTGGGCACGTCATGTCACCCACGGCATGCTGATTTGCATTGAGAGGGAGAATGGTGATTCGCGCCAGTATTAAGTGTTTCTTTTGTTTCATTTTGGCTCCTGGGCTCATTGGGTTTAATTTGTGAATCAGTTGGAATGTATGTATGTATGTCAGCCTGCTGAACAAGCAATATGATCTCTCCTGTTTTATTCCGTCCTTCTGCATAAAACAGACCCTTATATGTTGCTGGCCCCGCCCCTTACCAAGGTGGGACCTGTAACATTAACACATCAAGAAACATGAAGGCAGCATCATTGGAATTTAAGATTATTCCCTTCAACTGAAGGATATTTTTCTATATATTTACTCTAAATAGTTTATATTTCCAATGCAAAACAGAATCTTTCGATTTCAAAAAAATAATAATCAGTTTCTGATTGTTCAATGTGCCTCTAGTTAGTTAGTTCTGGTGGTGGTGGTGTTCAGGCAGTTAATAAAACTTTAGTTTAGTAAAAAATAATTAAAAAAACAAGAGAGAGAGAGATGAACTGTACAGTATGAGGATGTGGAAATATATTTCATAATTAGTTATATGCCAATATGATGTTGTATTATAATTAATTAATTATTTATTTATTTAACGATTTAACGTGACTTCCGGTATAAACCATAGCCACTTCAGGTCTTCTATCCGAATACAGATACAGATAATACTGTACACCTCTAGTAGAGAGAGAGAGAGAGAGAGAGAGAGAGAGAGAGAGAGAGAGAGAGAGAGAGAGAGTGATGGCGAAGATGAAATGAGTATCTGACCTTTTCAACATTGGCGAATGTTCTTATGCCTCCCACCCATACGTAAATAATATGGAACATACAGTATATTCAACTTGAAAACTGTCTTGTGTAAAGCTATCATAGAGTAGCATGATGAATGCATACCTCATTCATCTTCAACCCAGGGAAACCTTATGACCATTCACACTGTACTGTTATGTGAAATGTAAACTGTAAAGCACTTTGAGCTGCAATGTTTGCAGGAAAAGTGCTATACAAATAACAGTTATTATTATTATTATTATTATTATTATTACTGAGATGTATGGCCTCCCTTTATGGCCTCCCTTGATATTTATATATAAATATATATATACAGTACTTAAGCAAACTCCTCGATACATCACCCTACAGAACACACTCTCCAACACACACACGCTGCTACTTTAAAACACACAGAATACCACAAATTACACTGGTCGAATAACCTGGCTAAACGCCTTTCCAGTTTCTGCCTTTCTGAGTGGCTCCAGATGTTTGTGCAGTCTAGGATGTGATGTGTCAGGACGGAGAGCGTTGTTCCACACCAGGACTCCATGGAAAACTGAGTCATCATCCTCGTCCTCGTCCCATTGGCTAGCGGCTGGACTGAGATGGTGGAGGAGAAGAAGGAACGATAGTCTTTCAATCCCTTCATCCCAGACCAAACAGGGTGCTGATTATGCCTCTGTGGTGAAATCCAATTCTGTGGCAGGGAAGTGGGAAATATGTGACCTATTTTTGTCCCCCCCAACCCCCCTTATTATTTTTCCTGATATTTAGGTCACAACGGGACATCATTTTCCAGATCGAGGACGAGAGCTTACTGTCCTGCTAGCTCCCCCAGCCCCCAGATATGTAATTGAAAACATACAAATGGATTAAGTGGAGAGGGTTCAATGCTAGTGGTCAGCTCTGGTGGAGTTGGGCATAGTGTTCGGTGGCTTTAATACCACAGAAAGAGAGAGGGGGAGAGAGTGGTGGGGGGGGCGCGAGATCCAGGGATTTAGACTCTTGATCAGGGGGAACATGGTGCGACTGGTTTTCCGAACACGCACATATTGAGCATGCTGAGACAGACAAACACAAGCACCACATGATTCCTGATTTCGAGAAAAAAGGCACACACACACTCACTCAGGATTTTTGAGATGTCAACAGAGCAATTACGATGAGTCAGTGTGATGAGTAAGCTGTCCATCATGCCTATTACATGTGACTACGGGGTTAAATCCACTGTCCTCAAGCCTCCTGGCGTGATATAAAAGCCTTGGATGAACCTTAAGCTAAAAGGCTCAGGAAGCCAGGGCTGTATACTGTGGGTGTTGTTGTTGTTGGAGAAGATGAGAAGGAGAGATACACGAAATATACGAAAATAAAGGATAAGTGATACAAGATACAGAAGGGACTTGAGAGAGAGAGAGAGAGAGAGAGAGGGAGAGAGAGATAATGGAAGAAGAGTTGGGATACAGAGATGAGAAGGCAGAAGATGAGAGAAGCGGAGAGAGACGAGGAGGAATACAAATGAGAGAGAAAGGAGGAGGGGGGGTGGAAGAGAAGAGGAGAAAGGAGGGGAGAAGGAGAGAGAACAACAAACTGAGATGAGAACGAAGTGAGATGGGAGGAAAAGGGGGGAGGAGATGAGCGGTGGATGAGGGAAGAAAAGAGAGAGGGAGAGAGAGCTCGTAAGACAAAGAGAGGGATAGAGAAACAGCCGGAGTGAAGAGGGAGACAGGGAGAGCGATAGGGGAGGAGGGGAGGGGGGGGGGAGGGGGGAGAGAGACAGAGAAAGGGGGGGGGGGAGTACTCAGCCAAGCAGTGTCTGAGGCTCGCCAGCGCATCCGTGACCTAGATTCCTGCTTTTCCCCAGATCCCACTCTCTCATGAATGTTTGATTACGCCTTCGACAATACCTGTATTTACGCCAAACGCTTTTTAAATTACAACCCGACTGCAGCAGGAAAAACTGCAATCGGTTCTTGACGGAGCGAAAAAAATGGAAGAGAAATTGATTTGAGAATTCTCACCTCTCCAGTCGGGGGGGTGGGGGTGGGGGGGTCCTCAGGTCCCTCCGGAGGAGAGAGGGGGAGAGATAGAGGAGAGAGGAGAAAGTGGAGAGGGGGAGAGATTTAACGGCCGTGCTTCTCCTCGGCCGTCTATCTTTCTCTCACTCACGCACAGAGAGACACACAGACACAGACACAGACACAGACACAGTCACAGACACACACAGAGACACAGACACACACACACACACACAAACACACACACACTCACATACACGCTGTTGATTAAATCTAAGCCAGTGGAAAGGCAGGTACAGATTACAAGTGTGCTGGTGAATAGGTTAGGAATGTAGAAATATAAAGACATTTCTGTGGTGTAGCTTGTTGGTGGAAGGCATGCACACACACATACAAACATGCACAAACATACACATGCGCAGAAGTATACACACACACATTTTTTTTTCTCTTACCATTACCATCAGTGAGATCTGTCCTCCCCTCCTCTACCACATTCTACCCTTCTCCTGCCTCCTCCCCTCCTCCCCTCCTCCTCCTCCTCCTTCCCAATCCCAAACCATGGCATGGCAGATCCTGGCGCATCAGCCGTTGTCATGGACACAGATAAACCTTCGGTGGTGTTGCCACGGTAACCATTCTGGGGAGTCAAGCCTGACTCTGCAGTCGTCCGAGAGAGAGCAAGGGAGAGAGAGGCCTCCGACTCCAGATGACAAAATGGCGGCAAGATTAAACAGAGAGAAGGAAGGCGACTGACTCACAACTATCAGAAAGGACAACAAAGGAATCTCCAAAAGCGCTATCTCTCTTTTTGTTTATTTTTCACTCCCTTTCATTCTCTCTTTGGCACGCACATGCACACACACACGTACGCACGCACGCACAAACACACACAGGCACACGCATGCATGCACGCACACAAACACACGCGCACACGCACTCACACACACACACACACACACACACACAGCTGTTAATCCTATTCCAGTAACCAGAGAGAACTGGTTCAGAGGCGGTAATCTCCAAAAAGCCCAGTTTTTGGCGGCTGTGTGACAGCTGGCTCCAAGTGGAACAATCCACCTAGCCATTACTGGCCCCCATTTTAAATCACTGCCCAAATCAAATGAGAACACAACTTTCTAAACAGACAGCACCACAAACCGTGACAGGAGCAACAAAAACAATGTAAATTACCCTACAGGCAGAGCCAAGCCTGGCCAGGAGAGAGAGGGAGGGAGGGAGAAGGAAGGAGAAGGAGGGAGACACCGTCTGCTCAGTTGAAATTGCGAACCTAG
Source organism: Nansenia antarctica (assembly GCF_963989245.1). Classification (NCBI taxonomy): domain Eukaryota; kingdom Metazoa; phylum Chordata; class Actinopteri; order Argentiniformes; family Microstomatidae; genus Nansenia; species Nansenia antarctica. The sequence continues at coordinate 43,587,330 of NC_137674.1, forward strand.
AAATCTACCACCGTCTAAGTCTACCGAGGAGAGCTCTCTTCCCGTTCTGTATAGACGGTCTCTCTATCTATCCCTCCCCCCCTATGCCAATCATTCCTCAACTCAAATCAACGCTTGCTTTTTTGTTTCCATGTGTTTGATATGAACGTGGCTTCTAATATGCTGTAAACATAGCATGACATATGACAGATTTCACCAAAACACAAATATCCCTCACTGTGACTGACACATGTCCTGAAACCCATCAGGGAGTACAACTCCTCCTCTCTGCTGGTTTCTTCTCCTCTAGCCCCATCCCCCTCTCTCGGAGGCCTGGCCCCCACATCACCATAGTCTGGCTTGCTCCTGTAGACCAAATCATCCTGTCTACCCCCTGTTCTCCAGTTGCTACGGAAACCATGTGTGTGTGTGTGTGTGTGTGTGTGTGTGTGTGTGTGTGTGTGTGTGTGTGTGTGTGGCGCTGCTGGGGGATTGGTTGCCGGGGGCGAGACGCTTTCCAATCAAACCTGTTACTGGGGCGTGGGGGCCCCCTCCATCAATAGAGAGAGAGAGAGAGAGAGAGAGAGAGAGAGAGAGAGAGAGAGAGAGAGAGAGAGAGAGAGAGAGAGAGAGAGAGGGAGAGGGAGAGGGAGAGGGAGAGAGTGCCGCCTATTGGGGTTGACTATATTACCCCCTTATCGTTTTTTGTGGAACCCATATTGTCGCCTGAAAAATGTGGTGTTCCATTTATAGATGCATACAGCACCTATCTCCATACATCAACACATCCCCAGTGAAAAAGAAAGCAGGCAAGCGGCATCTTATCTCATCAGTTCTCAAAATGAAAACGATTCTTCCATCAAAATTCTATTCAGGTTCTTAACGGACTAAATTGAAACGTTGGGCTCGGCACGGATGTTTCCGTACACCTTGAGAGAACTACTACCTCCTCATGTCTCCTACTCCTCTCTCCCTCTGCTCCCCGTCCCTATCTCTCTCTCTCTCTGTCTCTCTTTCTCTGTCTCTCTTTCTCTCCACCTGGGTGTGAATGAGTCTTCTAAGGGGGTGATAAGTGTGACACATTACTGGGGCGACGGTGGCTTTGTTCAGTGGGGCTCCAGACTAATGGACTAGCGGTGACACCTCTGGAGAGGTGAGGGTTTAATGGTGGCTAATGCGTCCCTTGGTGCTGTTCTATCATCCTGTACCATCTCGTCCTTTGTCGTCCCGTCATCCACTATGAATTTCAAAAGTCATCGCAAAAATATCTTGACGACATTGTGTCCATCTGTTGCCTCTCTCTCTCTGACCCATACTCTCTCGGTGCCGGGCCGGTGACATGGTGGCAGTACCACCGTGGTCCAGGGTTCGGTCCTGATGTCATGGTCCAAGAGAACAGGCCTTGGTGTTGTGTTGTGTTGTGTGATTGTGCTGTCCTCCAAGACTCCTTGTCTTTGTCTTAGGGCCGATGATGACATGATGACTCCAGCTACAGTGTGCTGTGTGTGTGCTGTGCTGTGGGTATGCATGTGTGTGTGTGTGTGTGTGCCAAACACGTTTGTTTCTTAACCGTTTCACTGTGTCCCTGACAAAGACACACAACAGAGACCAGGGGCCTCATTTATAAAAAAGTACTTGAACGTCATCTTTGACTTTCACGTAAGCATATTTTTCTAAACGGACGTAAGCATTATTTATAAAACAGGCTGCGATGGTTTAAAGTTGCGTACGTACTTCCTTCTATAAATACCAACGCAGGTAAAATGAACGCAGGTGAATGAGGTTTGTATTAACGCCCTGTGATAGCGGCTCAATTATAGCGGCTGAATTAAGACAAGTGCTATAATATAGGGTAGGCGTTCGTCTGGAAGCGGGAGAGGGCAGAGAAGGGTGGCTTCTCGGTAAGTTGCATTTGTAACGTTTGATCATGACAACTAACCAGGCACATGCTTATACTCAGTACTCAAGTTGTAAAAGAAAATCAGGGCAGGTGGTGGATTTGATCATATGAGGACAATTTTAGCATCCCCTCAGCGTCAGTGACTTCAGTGTCAGTAACTTTGTAAAAATGTCATTGCATGTGTGCGTGCCCCCTCGCACCTTGAAATAGCAGTAATACCACGTTCATTGATAAAATGAAGTATGGAAAGAGGGGGACGAAAGAGGGGGGACGATTTTGACTGTTTTTATTTCTGGGGGGATGCCATCCCCCTCAACTCGAGTGCTGCTTATACTGTAATAATATAATGGTCTTATTCTTATCAGGTGGTCTTATTCTTATATGGCTGCTCACTCCCTTTGCGAACTCCCAGACACCGGAGAAAATCCAGTATAATTTAGCGCGTGGCCGGGCAAGGTCCGTTGTGGAACGCACTAGGCATGTTGAAGGGGAGATAGACAGCTCCGGAGGGATATAAAGGAAGACTGAAATACAATCATAAACATCAGTTCCTCCTAAATCTTGAATTAAACTCATTTTCTCGGCTGATAACAACATTGTTAATTTTATTACGAGCCACTTGCATGAATTACACTAGGCAGTGCGGCTCACATGCCTGTAATAACTCTGCATAACCAGTAGGTAATGTGCGTACGCAAGGTCAATACTCGACGTAGAGCTATGATCGTTTTCCACGGTCAAATTGACTCACGTTGAAATTGTATAAATCACTACGTTGACGTGGTTTTCTACGTACGACACGGGTTAGATCAAAATTTGATCTGAGTACTTTCTATAAATGAGGCCCCAGGAGAGACTGGTTCATTCAATGTGTAATGTGTCCTTATGTACTAATGTATGCAGAGTCACTGAACTAGAGCTTTAGTCAAACTAAAACAAACCAGTTGAGGCCAGTCCAGTTAGGTCTACCATTTTGTGAGTGGCATGGAAGCATAGTCCCAGCATAGTCCCAGCTTCCAGACAGAATGTCCAAAGACCCCAGAGCCAAGCCGTTCTCTGCTGTGGTAAAGCCAGCAGGGTAAAGGCCTCCTTATCTGTCATATCTGAGAGTATCATATGATGTGCTCTGCTGCTCTATATGCTGCTTATCAGTTCTTTCTGTTATGGAACAATGTGGATTTTCTTTTCTCCAGACATCTGCAAGCCTTTGAAGGTGCATTCTAAAGAAGATGCATTTCCCTCCTAAAGACCTCCTCATCCCCACTTCTCATGCCCACAAAAATAAAATAAAACATTGTAAAAACATTGTAACTGTCGTGCAGAGACAGATAAACACAATGGCCCCTGGTTTTGGCATAGTTTGCTTTTTCTTATGATGACTGATGGATACATGATTCACCTACTTAGAGACGTATTCATTGTAAGTTGTTTTCTGCCTGTCTGCCTGCCTTTCACTGCCTGTCTGACTGTCTGCCTGCCTGCCTGCCTGTCTGTCTGCCTGCCTGCCAGCCTGCCTGTCTGTCTCTCTGTCTGTCTGCTTGACAGTCTGTCCCTCTCTCTCTGTCTCTCACTGGGCCAGTGTCAATCTCTGTCTGTCTCTCTGCAGCCTTCTCCTGCAGATACTGTATCTTCATTTAATCTCCTCCTCTATTACAGCCTAGCCCCCCTCCCCAGGGAACGCTACAGCCTACACCAAGAGGAGGAGAGTGGGAGAGAAGAGGAAGACAGTGGGGGAGGAGGGGGAGAGATAAAGAAAGACAAAGAGAGAGAGTGATGGACGCCATTTCCAACACAGACATCTTCCTGATTAGATGATTAATGGTGCACAAAAAAACAATATTGATTCTCATGGCCAACATGAAGAGAGAGAGAGAGAGAGAGAGAGGGAGAGAGAGAGAGAGAGAGAGAGAGGGAGGGAGAGGGAGAACAAGTGTGCGTGAGAGAGAGAAAGCAAGAGAAAGAGAGAGCAAGAGAGTGTGCACACACGAGAGAGAGCAGGTGATCTGATCTTGACCTATTCATTCACACAACCCAATAATTGCTCCTTCAACACTGAACTGCATTGTACACCGAACACACACATACATCACACCTAACATACAACCCACATCATGCTTTCTCCTCGCCATGCTCACACCCTCTCCTTGCGTGACCATACACACTACCATTTCATCACCGTTCAGAGAACCCAGCTCTCTCCTGCCTATCATCATCATCAGAAGACCTTCTCTCCCCCTCTCTCTCTCTCTCTCTCTCTCTCTCTCTCTGGAACATTCTGTTGCTACGGGCAACCAGCGGGGCACAGCTGGGGAGAGCCATGGTACTCCAAACACACCAACGTAGCGCCCCCGTAGCACGCCGCTAATTATAGCTGAATAATAGATCTCTTCATTTATAATTACGCTCACTCACAGCGGAGGGAGGCTGTGTTTTTCTCAGCAGCAGAACCCCTTTGGATTCTTGGCCAAGCCAAGCCCCGAACCCCTGGGCCGATCACTTCTGCCATTCTTCCACATCTGCTGGCCGCTTGGCCTCTACGAGGACGTAGCGGTCGCTCTGCCCGTAAATGGTAAATGGACTGCCCTTATTCCAAAGCCACCCATTCACATACACTTTCACACACCAATAGCGGCAAGCTATAATGCAAGGTGCCGGCCCGCTCTTTGGGAACAATTTGTGGTTCAGTGTCTTGCCGAAGGACACCTCGACACGCAGCCAGCCAGGGATCGAACCGCCAAACCGCTGACCTTGCGATCATTAGACGCTGTCTCTACCTCCTGAGCCACAGCCGCACGCCTCTTCTCTTTTTTTTTTTTTTAAATTTGTTTTTCAGATTTTATCCCCTTTTTCACCCAATTTGGTAGCCAATTTAACCCAACTTAGCATCCAATTATCCCCTGCCTATTGCGAAGGATCCGCCGCACGACCCCGTGGTCGGCAGTCCCAGAGGAGGCCGCCAGGCAGACTAGGCTGACTGGCTCCTCGAGCCCAGTACCGTTACTCCGACACCAGACGGGGGCGGTGTTGCGCGAAGGATCCTAGTCCAGAACTACTCCTATACCCCCCTCGGAAGCGGCCGGCCAATATGCCGCTTCCCGTGTGCCTCGGCCATATCTGGATCTGGCGAGCCGGGATACGAACCCCGGCCCCGGTGGGCAGCATGCACTAGCGGCCAGTGCTTAGACCGCTACACCACCGCGGGGCTGCACGCCTCTTCTCTGTTGTGGCGCCCCAGTGGAACGAGCTCCCCACCATTGTGAATGAATGAATGAATGAATGAATGAATGGTCTTTATTGTCATTGATATAGTACAGGTACCAAACAACGAAATTTGGGAGGGGGGGCTCCCAAATCTCAGGACGGCAGAGTCACTACCTGTCTTTCACCGTAGACTAAAGACTAAAGTCTCTTTAGGGCACACCTGGGGCCTCATTTATAGAAAGTACTCAGATCACATTTTGATCTTACCCGTGTCGTACGTAGAAAACCACGTCAACGTAGTGATTTATACAATTTCAACGTGAGTCAATTTGTTGTCAATACACACTTCAGTACACATCACCACCACCCCATAACAAACATACCTTGGTTTTGTTTTACACATCAATCCTTTATTAGCATTATTGATCATCATGTTTCTAAATTGAAGTGCGCGCTTTTTAGTTAACATGTTTTTATCATTTTGCTGTAATTGATCACCACCTTCTGTCTTTTTCCTCCATAGTCCACGTGTCTCACCGGGAGTCGTCCGCCACCTCCTTTGACTAGGCAAAGAGTGAGTGGCCAATTTGGACCCTACTAAATACAAAGGATGGGGGTGGTGGACTGTACCATCTCCCGGGAGACTACAGGGGGAGGGATTAGTTTAATTTAACTGTTGATATTATTTATCTAACATTAGCATCATGTATTTAAATAATTCAACTGGCATAAATGTATATTTCATAACTTAATTACTTGTGTTAAATTGTTTTGAGTATAGTTATTCCTTTATGTATAACTTAATTAATTGATTCCCTGTTTGATTTAAATGTACCTGGCCAGGTCTATATATACCTTGAGTTCATCAGTGTCAGAAGGCTCTTCTTCTGTTCAGTTATTAGTTAATTTGGGCCCGTCCATTATGTTATTCATTATCCTTTGTAACCCACTGTTGGTTTTTGTTACCCCTGCATTATTTCTGTGTAAATAAAACCCAGAATTTTCACATTTTTCCTGTGTCCTCGTGCCAAAACTTGCTCGGTCCATCACAGGGAGGCTTGGGAGGCTGGGAGGCTGGGGATGTTGGGAGGCTGGGAGGCTGGGGATGTTGGGATGTTGGGAGGCTGGGAGGCTGGGAGGTTGGGAGGTTGGGGAGGCTTGGGAGAATGGGAGGTTGGGAGGATGCTAGGTTGGGAGGCTGGGAGGCTGAGAGGCTGGGAAGGTTGGGGAGGCTGGTGCATGGTACCAGTGTGAGCCATGCACAAACCAGACCAGACAGCGGCTGGCCAGTGACATCTCCCTACGGCACTGGGATCAAAGGTCACGGGCCCATTCAAAGAGTGTGAGTCACGGCAGTGTCGCAGCAGTTGTGGGGCTTATGTCATGGTCACACAGAGAGAGAGCCATACTGTACTGTACACAGACGGGCTATGGACCGGGCCCAGGACGTACACAAGCTGGGCTGAATCACACGCATCACGACAACAGCCCATCCAATCAGAGCTGATGACAGCAGCTGCTATAGAACGATCCATTTCTGTCAACCCGTCACCCGTCAACATCATTCAGACGGTCTACATCAGCACCAATCAGAACCCTCCGTCTCAGCGATTCAGGACATGTCACTCTTGATATTCCCACTGACCTCCCCTCCCTGAGTCATCGTTCACAAGTGATCACTGGTCCCTGTGCTCAACCAGGGTTCTAATCTGTAAGCTGTGTGAGCTACGCTGTGGACCACCTCCAGTACGGCGCCAATCCGGGCCTCTGGGGCCAACAGTGCCATATGGCCCCAGGCGCTGAGCCAGGCAGAGTGAAGGAACATCAAATTAATTCTACGCGGCGAAGGATTAAATCCGAGAGCCTCTGTGGACATTAAAGCCGCGGCAAATGTGTCGCTTGCTTACTGTTTTCCCAGACGCAGACAGATGTCTGGGCACAGTAAGCACACACACACACACGCACACACACACACACACACACACACACAGATACATACACACACACACACACATACTGTACATACACACACACGCACACACTGACCCCCATTTGTACAGAACAAACCCACAGACAGTAACTGCACCTCACCCCCCCTCCCCCCCCCCCCCTCCTCCAAGAGCACCAGTGAGTTCACGGGGGGCGGCATCAAAATGGAGTGACAGGGCGTTAACTGAGCAGCCCTGCCCCGCCCCCAGGGCTCGGTACACAGTGACAGCACAGTAGAGGAGGAGGCAGCATGCGCAGGACGGACCGGGAGACCTGACAGCCGTCAATCACTCCACGCAGAGACTGATGTGCTTATTATCATCATAACGACGTTCCCAGTCATGACATTGGAGGCTCCCACATGTCTCGTTTCTCTTTGAACAGCATAGAGAACCTGGGTTTGACATGTGTTTCTGAATGCAGGAAAAATAACCTGCATGCTACTATGAGTCATCTTGAACGCCCCGATGAACAAAAATGAACACTTCTGCTTCTACGACTTTGAACAAGGCATGTTCTCTGCGTCTCGCCGAAATGCAAATGATACCATTTTTGAAAAAGCTGCTTGCTCAGAGAGTCAATGCAAGAGACGGATGAAAATAGAATGACACAGCTCGGTCAGAACATTATATAACAGCTCGGCCAGCACGTAATCAAATGCTATATCACATTCACATCGTTAGAGCAGCGTTCGAGGGTCCATCACGCAGCTGTTTGGAGTTTTAGAGAAAAAAAACACATCACATAACGCGGCCCATGTGAGCGTGTATACTTAAACAATGATTTGCAGCCTGCGCTCCACATTACAGCTCTCACTGCAGAGAGAGGGAAGTGTTGCAGAATGTGCAGATGGTATTCTGTACCCTCTGGCATGAGGAATGGTCCAAAAATATAATAACAACGACTAAAAGAGCACCCAGCCATCGGGTTGGCTCTGCTTTCAGAATGGCCAATCAGGATAATCCAATAGCGGCAAGTTCTAACCAAGTGTTATTTGTTTTTCATTGCTCATGTAATGACTCCCCAGCTATGACTGATATTTGGATGAAGGAGGAGAGTAGAAGGATGGAGAGGGGGAGGAATGGGGGAGAGAGAGAAAAGAGGAGAGAAATAGAGAGGCTGAGGGGGACGCTTTGACATTCTATATCGTGCTCTCATCCTCTGTGGTTTGAATCCTGGGTGTGACAGCCAGGTCCAGATGTTCAGCTCTCTGGTGATACAGAGCTGATGAGGTTATGGAGAACAGCTTGGACTGTGTCCAGGGTCTGGAGTTCAGGGACCAGGGGGGAGTTCAGAGAGAGGGAGGGAGGGGGGGGGGGGCACAGCAGGGGAGGGGTGGGCCGCAGTAGGAGAGACTTTATGTGCAGATTGGGACATTTTTACACTTCATCAAGTTATCCAAGCCACCTCCTGCACCCTCCCCGTGGAACAGGCCCCTCAGCTGTGTGTATCAGCCCCAGCCAAGACAGGGCGGGGTGGGGGAAAGGAGAGTAGACCCTTAGAGAATACAGCCATTCCAATGCAAATCCTGAGCCCTCTCCCAACAATCTTTGTTTGTGATCCACTTCCAAACACGTCAGATCATCTGCTGATCTTCTCGAAAGAAAAGAAGGATCTAAGCGTCAACCAGACAATCAGTCTGGGCAGAATGGATCCTAACTCCAGATCTGTGCATGTCCTGTAACTCACTTGACATTCGCGTAAATCTTGTATTGATGTCAACATGGGGAATTTGCGCAATGATTGGAGTGTTAGGGGGGCGTTAGGATTCCACCCTCTGGGCGGATGGAGAGGAATGCTACGCTCACAGGCCACTCCTTGATCTACTGCTTTGAAAGTCCCAAAAGTATTACTACAGCACAGAAGTGCCCTATGGAGCATGAATAACATACACCAATGCCAAATCATAACGCTATGAGGAGAAAAATAATAAAATAAAATATAAAATTATAAAATAATAATACATTTCATACTGATATACATCAGATTATACATCTGAGCAGACAGCCAGTACCAGGCAAGCACTTAAAAAGAACAAACCATCCAGTGAACAGTTAATCAGGCGCACGGAAAACACAGCCAACCTCCATTCACCCTAAGTCAATTATGAGATCATTGAGATCCTGGGTGATGAAAGCCATACGCAGATGAAGAGAGGGGGGGGGGAGTGAGCGAGGAGAGAGGGGGATGAATCCACTCAACGGATGAATAAAGTTGACATGCGGAGTTAGGGCTTTCGCCGCAGTGGCTAAGTCATGTTTTATGGCGAGTCTGGGCCTCTCCAGATATTTCACCCTCCTGGAAAATCAGATAGTGTCTGATAAGATAATGTCTTGAGGCTCACTCCCCTCCATTCCATACCAAACATCGGGAGTAACGTCTTTCACAAGGAGACAGAGAGCAGGAGTGAGAGATGTAGATAACTGTCAAATTCCTCTCTTGTTCATGAATTCCAGTGAAGTGTCCCACATCAAGGGGATGAGTAAGAGGGATGAGCAAGGGGAACGAGATAGGGAGAGAGAAACGAAGAGACAGAGAGAGGCAGAGTGGGGGGGGGGGGTGATATAGAAAGAGAGAGAGAGACAAAGAGAGACAGAGAGAGAGGGAGAGAGAGAGATGGGTGATATAGTGAGAGAGAGAGAGAGAGACAGAGAGAGAGAGAGAGAGAGGGAAAGAGAGTTGATGGTATGTGTGTGTGTGTGTGTGTGTGTGTGTGTATGTGTGTGCGTGTGTGAGAGAGAGAGAAACACAGAGAGAGAGAGGGTGGGGGGTTGATGTAGTGAGAGAGAGATAATACAAAACACATGGAAGTCAAGAGATGTGGTCAGAGGGGAAATGTGTCTTTACGAGGACATCATTCCATCATTCTGTGTGTGTGAAGAAATGCTGCTTTTTCCTCCATCTCTCATAGAGTGGCCTCAAGTGGCTCCTGCCCCAAAACATTTTTGTTGGATTTAAACATTTCCATATGAGTGTGTGTGTGTGTGTGTGTGTGTGTGTGTGTGTGTGTGTGTGTGTGTGTGTGTGTGTGTGTGTGTGTGTGTGTAAAGGAATGTACCGTATAGGCTGGGTTCAGGAAACGCAACTCTCTCATGACTATGGACATCCAGAAGACCATCTGCAAAGTTTCATTTCCAAGTCTTTATTATGCAAAGAGTACACATGGGATAGCTATGTGTGTGTGTCTGTGTGTGTGTGTGTGTGTGTGAGAGAGAGAGAGAGAGAGAGAGAGAGGGAGAGAGAGAGAGAGAGAGAGAGAGAGAGAGAGAGAGAGAGAGAGAGAGAGAGAGAGAGAGAGAGAGAGAGAGAGAGAGAGAGAGAGAGAGAGACACGGGCAAGGGTTGGACTGAAAAGTGTCTTGTCGACAATAATGGAAATATCTGAGGCTGGGTCAGAAACCGCAGAACACCAGGGAGCAGAGCAGGGATTGGTGGAGGGATTTATTGTGATGTTTACTACAAAGTCACTACAGTGAATTGACTCTCAGCTGGAGAGAGATGTCCTTAGAGGATGGAAGACAGTTTGTTTTGGGGGGGTGGTACTGTACTGTATGTGTATGTGTGTGTGTGTGTGTGTGTGTGTGTGTGTGTGTGTGTGTGTAGGTGTGTGTGTGTATGTGTGTGTGTGTATGTGTGTGTGTGTGTGTGTGTGTGTGTGTGTGTGTGTGTGTGTGTGTGGTATGTGAGGGTTGTGGGGAGGATAGTTTACATGCTCCTGGCTACCATTGCTCCTTATAGTTCTCCATTGACTTTATCTCCCTCCATGAAACCGCAGTATGTTAAGGAGCCTGAGGAGAGGGGGAAAGACCCCAGCTTCAGATGAACTACGGCGCATAAGGAGCATGGTCAGAGACAGTATGGATGTTCACCATGCCCTAGACCCCCTCCTCCCCCATTATCACAACACAGAGAGAGAGAGAGGGAGAGAGAGAGAGAGAGTTCATAAAGACGGCCAGACAGAGACAGAGAGAGAGAGAGAGACAACACCTCACTTGTGACCACATCGGCCATCTGGGCTAGAATGTAATGTGGTTTCACTTATCGGCCAACCACCCCCTCCTCTCCCCAATGTATATCCCCCCAAGCACCAAACCCACCCACCCCCAGAGCCCCCCACCCTGAACTGCCCCCCCCATCTAATTTTCCCCTCCTAACCATTTCCACCGGGCAGAGGGGATCGACAGAAAAATGCAAAAAGAAAGGTCGTGTTTCACGCCATCATCCATCATTTTTACAGTTCTGGTTCCAGACTTTGCACCTTTTAGGCAGAGTGGAGGGGGTGGTGGTAGTGTGAAGTGTCTGTGTGTGTGTGTGTGTGTGTGTGTGTGTGTGTGTGTGTGTGTGTGTGGGGGGGGGGGGGGGGGGGGGTAGTGTGAAGGGGGTGGGTTGAGAGGGGGGGAATGTGGTGGTAGTGTGAAGGGGGAAAGGGGGAGGAGAGGAGGGGAGTGGGGTGGTAGTGTGAAGGGGGAGAAAGGGGTGAAAGGGGGAGGAGAGGAGAGGAGGGAAAGGGGGGATGGGGTGTGCACTTTTAAGATAAACCGGTCTGATGAAAGAGGAGCCCTCGGCCTTCCAGTGGCCCTATCATCAATCTGGTGATGTCACCTATGTGTGTGTGTGTGTGTGTGTGTATGCGTGAACAAGGGTGTGTGTGTGTGTGTGTCCTGTTGGTCTATCAAGGCAGCTAAGCCCTGTGGTCACACCTGTGGGGGGTGGAAGAAGGGGAAGGAGGGACAGATGAAATGATGATGGTTGTCAACAGCTACGTCCATGCATGTGTGTGCGTGTGTGTGTGTGTGTCTGTACTGTGTGCTATGCGTGCTGTGTGTGTGTGTGTGTGTGATGTGTTCTACGCGTGCTGTGTGTGTGTGTGTGTGTGTGTGTGTGTGTAAGCGCGCGTATGTGAGTATGTCACGGCAGCGCCGAGTAAGGTGAGTATCAAAGGCCACGCCCGTGTTAAGAGGGAACCCAAACCCTCCGTGAAGAGAGAGTAGGAGGAATGAAGAAGGGGAAAGGGGGAGGAGAGGAGAACACGAGGGGGAGGAGGGAGAGGAGGTGTGGGAGGAGGGGAAGAGAGGAGACAGTGAGACCCAAAGTGCCAGAGGTATCCTTGGCTTTCAATTTCACTTGATGAAACCCATTTGGATGGATTAGTTTCACACGTTGAACAAGCCCTGGGGTGAGGGGATCCTCTGGAAGGCTCCTCCCCTCCTCACCGCAGAGGGAAGAGTGTGTTGTTTCAGCAGACTAACCGAGATGGAGGCAGGTCTTCACGGTCTGTGAACCACAGACTGGTCTGTTGGTCTGTCTGTCTGGAGCGCCTGCCAGTGAGGTGCCAATCTGAATGAGGATGAAGGACAATGATTGGACTCGCCAAATTGGAAGGGGGATATTATATCTTGGAAGCAAAACCGTTTTATAATGAGTTTGTGTGGATGTTTGGCACGGTGTGCGTGCGTGTGTGTGTGTGTGTGTGTGTGTGTGTGTGTGTGTGTGTGTGTGTGTGCGCATCTCCACACCTGCAGGCTCCGTCATCTTTGCTCCTAATTATCAGCGGTATAAATCAATGGTGGGTGCGTTGCCATGGCAGCCAGAGACAGGCTCTGCGCGGGGCGTTGGTAGCAGGAGTGCGACACGCTATTCCATTAACCTTTAAATGACTTGGTATTTATTTTAGCGGCAGCACTAAGAATATAAATGTGTACTTTTTTCAAAAGGGAAATGTTCAGGTCATAAAAAGTCTGAGAGCCTTGTTGAAAGGCGCACCCCTCCACATTCTTGGCCAGACACATGGACACTATAAAACACATCGTCCAGCATGATAACATTTTATGTGCATTTAGGGTTACATACAACCAAAAAGAACATCTGATTTAGTAGGATGACGCTTCTCTTCAAATATAAACGTATATACTGTATATGGTGTCTGAAGTTCATGTCTTTGTCGAATTGTATTACTATGTGTCTGCAAGTCATCCCGACCGGTCGTTAGTAAATCTTGAACTGTTCTTATCTTCACATGATCAAGACTCAGAAACCCTACACAACTTAACCTGACATCAAAACAGGCGGTCAAACGCTGGTGCAGCCAGATAATACCATCCCACAGGCCGTATGTCCTTGGTCTGCAGAAACAATCCCCCAGAATGCAGTCATTTGGGGACTGTGTTTCTCACAGTACACACAACGCTCCCCACAAGTAAGCCCTTTCTACACAATCGTCCAAGACCGCATCAGAAAGCTGAGCCCACCCAATAGACATCCCATCATTATCCAATAATATCATACAAACACATAGAACATCCATCCTAGGGTTTCCATGTGGATGCATCCCACTTCCTCTAAGTTTCGGAATCGTTCCTAAAGCACAGCCATTTAACATTCATTTTGGAAATCTATGTAATCTTGGAGTGTTCATTTAAGCAATCCTATTTTCTCTATTTTCACTTTTTCTTTTTCTCTAAATAATAAGAGAAATATAAAATAGATTTTCTCTTGTGTTGAACGTGTCCAGTAGGCTATGTAGATCATTGGAGAAACAATGACAATGACTGTACTAACAGTATAGCAATCTAACAGTGAAACTACACCCATAATAACCACTACAAAAAAAGAGAGAGAAATGACAGAGAGGTCTATAGAGAGTAGACATTTTGACAATAAGGGGGATGAGGCTGTAGAAAGCTCCTCAGGACAGAGAGGAGTGTACTCTCGTAGCTGGAGGAGGAACATTACAGGAGAGACAAAAACAGAAAGTGTTCACTCTGCTGCCTCTGGGGCGGTATGGGGAAGGGAGAAGGGATCCTTTGTGTGCTGCGATTGGCTGGTGAAAAGGAGCATTCTCCGGATGCCTCAGTGGTAAGTGAGGCCTCTGTTGCCACTGGTAATTCGATTGTGCCACATGATTTCTTGGTGAGTAATCCACAAATGGGGCTCAGGAGAGAGGCTTGGCACCTTGCCCCCGGCTTAATGAGGTCTAGATCCCAGAGGGAGGGAGAGTGAGAGAGAGAGAGAGAGAGAGAGAGAGAGAGAGTGACAGAGGGGGGGGGGACACACTAAGAGAGAGAGAGAGAGAGAGAGAGAGAGAGAGAGAGAGAGAGAGAGAGGGAGACAGAGAGAGAGAGAGAGAGAGAGAAAGAGGGAGAGAGAGAGAGAGAGAGCATGATACAAGATAGCACAGGACATTTTTGTAGTTCAGTACCATTGCACTTATTTTCTGTCTTATTTTGCACTTTTAACCTAACTCTACTGCACCAATGTATGTCCCGATGATCACATACTCATTGTTCAATGTCCTATTGTATTTTGTTGTTCCCCTTTATTCTTTTTTTTATTTTTTATCTATTGTACGATTTTATGTCATGAGGACTACGGATGCAAATTAGCTCACAGCTAAATCCGGCATATTTACTGTCACCACACTTTGTATAAGTGACTGTTCATTAATGTGCACTGTCCTGATTAAATAAAGATCTATCTATCTAGTTGACTTTCAACATTACTTTATTTTGACATTCATTACTCACAGTACAGTCTATACAACATTACATAATAGAGAGAGAGAGAGCAAGAGAGAGAGCAAGAGAGAGAGAGAGAGAGACAGAGAGAGACAGAGAGAGAGAGAGACAGAGAGAGACAGAGAGAGAGAGAGAGAGAGAGAGAGAGAGAGAGAGAGGACTGTATATCAAACTCACACAAAGGATGTAAACATGTATGATGGATGGCAGTATGAAAGGCATGAAGACACATTGTGAGTGAGGCCAACAGATCTGGAGGGAGAATCTGATGGACGAAACACAGGATCCAACAAAGCATGAGATGAATGTGACTAGCTGATGAGAAACACAGTCTCACACGCACGCACGCACGCACACCAGCACACACACACACACACACACACACACACACACACACACACACACACACACACACTCACACACACACACACACACACACACACACACACACACACACACAGACACACACACACACACACACTCGCACACACTCACAGTTATTGTACAACAGAGTTCAACAGAGCAGTTCAAACTGGATCCATGTGTGTCTGAGCGCTGAGGGGTGACAGTGCTGCGTCTGGACTTCTTCTGCTCTGCTCTCTCTCTCTCCGCCAGCCAAGAGACAACCCCCCCCCCTACCCCCCCACCAGCACACTCAAAGACAAACACTTTCATTCATTCACCAGAAGAAGAAACATCCACAGCAGTGACACTCGTGAACAACAGGCTGTGGTATTTGCCATACACTGTGTTGACAAAGCTTTTTGACTCTGGTGCCAAGAAATCTGGAAAAACTGTATTTTCTCTGTCTATGACATGATTCTGAATTCCACTTAAGCACACGAATCTCTATACATGCGAGGGCTGTTGGTGACATTGGACTGTGTGAAGCTGTTGAACCCGAAGTGGGCAAAGAGCCCGAATGACACGACCATCCCACGCCTTGAGCGATGGTTCTACAGTTAGGATGGGCAGAATTCCAGACCGAGGACAATTCTGGGAAAAAAAGCGTTCCGTAGTGAGCACTTCAAGCCGCTACAGAATGGAAGAGGAGGAGGTGGGCGGTGCTCATGTGTACACACCGTTACAGGAAGATGACTGAAGCCAAACACACCGAGGAAGAGGGGGAAAGAAAGGCACAGTTTCCATGGTAACCATTCTCCTCGGAAGTGCTCGTCTTCATCGACTGAGTTCTATGCTATTTTTTGGGGGTCTTTTTTATTTATTTTTGGGTACCGAATCAGCCACCCACGAGCTAGCTGGATCAGCAGAGGACGACCAGGGAGAAAGAAGACTGCATCTATTCACCTTGGAACAGAAGAGCATCGGCAGAACTGCTTGAGTGAGGAGAGGATGAAACACACTGACACACACCAAACTACACACACATGCACACAGACAGACATGACAGGCAGACAGACAGACAGACAGACAGACACAGACAGGCAGACAGACATGCAGGCAGACAGACAGACAGACAGACAGACAGACACTGACAGACATGCAGACACAGACAGGCAGACAGTCATGCAGGCAGACAGACAGACATGCAGACACAGACAGACAGACATGCAGACAGACAGACACAGACATGCAGACAGACAGACAGATAGACAGACAGACATGCAGACAGACAGACAAACAGGCAGACCTGCAGTCACATAGAGACAGACAGACAGACAGACAGACCTGTAGTCACATAGAGACAGACAGACAGACAGACAGACAAACAAACAGACAGACCTGCAGACACATAGAGATAGACAGACAGACAGACAGACAGACGTAAGAAGCAGCCCAACAGACCTGCAGACACATAGAGATAGACAGACAGACAGACCTGTAGTCACATAGAGACAGACAGACAGACAGACAGACAGACAAACAAACAGGCAGGCAGACCTGCAGACACAGACAGACAGACAGACAGACGTAAGAAGCAGCCCAACAGACCTGCAGACAGGGTTCAGACGAAGCACTGACAGGTCAGAGGCCCAGGTTTACAGAATCAGCCTGGGACAAACAGAAAGCTAAAGACAGATCTGCACACAGCCATTGCTGCCCTATATTTAATATTTAATCTGCTCTGCTGAAGGATTTCTTGGCCGGATCCTGTGTAATCTTGTCACAGGGCAGATGGCATTCTGACTGTCTCAATCAGCTCCCCTGGACTGAAACAGCGGCGAGTCCTCTAGGGGCAGCCGCATCTGGGGTCAGCAGGTTTGGATGGTCATCAGTGTGAAAAAAGGACCCATCTTTAACCTTAATCGTCCGGTTTCACAGACAAGGCTTAAGCCTAGTCCTGGACTAAATCACACTTTCAATGTAAAATCTCCATTGAAGATGCTTTTTAGTCTGGGGACTAAGCGCCTTGTCTGTGAAAGCGAAGTGTTCCAACATGACAGGTCAGAGAGGGCATCATTTTGCGCAGGATTTTGAAGGATTAGAAGGCAGTGAGCAACGTGGTGAAGGTGAACCGTGATTGAGAATGCCTGACGACCAGAGCAAACTTTCTTGATTAATGGATTAGGAAGAAAAGGTTAGTTTGGAGGAAACAAGGTTATTTCCTCATTAGATGAGGCAAGAAACTAATGGCAAGCTCATTCCTCCCCAGCTGTCTGGGCACAACGCCCTACAGTGAATCACACCCGAACACCAGTCCCTTTCTCAGCACCTTCACAGTACAGTACTGCACACACACACACACACACGCACGCACGCACATACACACACACACACACACACACACACACACACACACACACACACCTGACGAAATAAGAAGGGTGTGGCCAACCCAACAGATGTCCAATGGCCACTAACGAGCTACCTCAATGAGTGGTTGATGTAAGAGTAAACTTTACCCTGCACAGATGTGGTCTCCGGTCAGCGTCACCTGACTCACTCCGTCGGGTCCGAGTCCGTCAGGTGAGCTGAGAGTCCGACCGCATTGCACTCTTAAACCATCGGCCGAGACACAACAGAAACCAACAGAACAGCAGCACTCCTGCACCCAGATAGTCTAGTCGCTGCATACAGAGACGGCTCATCATCATGTCTCTGTCTCTCCTCTGTGGCTCAGTTGGTAGAGCATGGAGTTCACAACGCTTAGGTTGTGGGTTCGATTCCCGCTGGGACCATATGTACTGAAAAAAAAGTATGCACTCCCTGCAATGTAGGGTTCTTCGGATAAAAGTGTCCGTCCATTGGCAAATGGCATACATTGTTATTATATCTCTGTGGCTTTCTAGAGGAAATGTTCTAGAAAGAAAGCACTTTCTAGAACACCTCATTAACATCACACCGTCGGCAAGTGGAAGTGTTCAGGCAGACTGTAAGCCGAACTGTTTTCCCTCCTACGTGACTGCAATTTATGAAGCGCGTTTACATAATAGCTGTGTGTGTCAAGCTTTATCTGTGGAATAATGGGTCCGATGGTCAAGCTTTGACAGCTTAATCCGGATGGCTGCAGCCATTGGAAGGGGGCTAGACAGGTCTGGCCTCACTGCTCACTAGTACTGCATCACCACCATCATCCTCATTATAGCCTGCCTGATGAGACGGGTGGTGTGTGGTCTTTTAATGGGGCCGGGGAGAGAGATAGAAAGTGTGTTTGTGTGTGTGTGTCTCTCTCTTTCTGTCTGTGTGTGTGTGTGTGTGTGTGTGTGTGTGTGGGAGGGGGGACATTAATGGGTCTGCTAGTGTCCCAGAGCAGTAGAGAGGACACTGGGGGGATGAGAATGAATGAATGAATGAATGAATGGGAGAGAAATGGAGCGGAGGAGAAGAGGAGGTCCCTGTCCTCCGTCCAGGGACAGGATGCTCAGTCAGGCCAGAACACAGGAAGTGGAATAGGACCGAGATCAGAGGACAGAGGGCTTGTTAGTGAAGAGAGCTGCTTGTCTACTGAACATACTGTCGACTCACATAGACACACAGAATGCGCACACACACACGTGCACGCACACACACACGCGCACACACCCTTGTTCACACACTCTCTCACACAACCCCAAAACTCCTCAAAGCCTACAGTAAGCATCGGTGTAAAATCTGTATAGGTCCTCCATGAAGAAACGCTCGCTCACAGCGAAGGTCGCTTCACCACAAGAAGTGTCTTCTTCACAGCGCCTGTGCAAGGCTCCAGCCTAGGAGAACTAAACCCCACTTCCCCAACCGATGGGAGAGAGAGAGAGAGAGTGAGAGAGGGACGTAAAAGAATAGAGAGGGTTTTTTCGAGTCAACATTTGTTTTGGCAGGCAGAGCCGAGGGGCGGTGTGAGAGTGCTCTCCTGACAGGCTTCCAGAGGAGACCCTCCGTCTTGACCGTAAAGTGAAATCGAGTGGGAGTTATCATAGTTATCCCACCATCCTCCTTCCCTCCCTCCTTTCCTCCCTCTCCAACCCCCCCCCCCCCCCCCCCAAGTCAACCTCACATTCCTCTCCAACACTACTCCTCACAGAGTGGTCCGTTCCCACCGCTCAGCTTTGGGAGATGTGAGCATTTGTCATGGAAAAAAGGTCGGAGGAGGCATCTCGAGAGCAGAATGTTTGTGCGAGGCCGGCAGAGACCTCAGTAACGTTTGGGAATCGATATGAACCATTTCATTCGGGGCGCACGGTTGAAATAACTCTTTAGCAGGAGAGACCTTACTCCGCCCGACGGCCTTGGTTATGATAGAGGCCTTAATGAGGCCATAACTAACGGGCCATAACTATCATAATCCTCTGTTCACACAGTCCACCAGATGCGTTGTTGTTGTTAGATTGCAGTTGTTATTACAGTCGTCCCTCATAGTCAGAGTCCCCTTGAACACCACAAACACTGCAAACAGACAGAATACACAAAACACTACCCACACACACGCACGCATACACGGACACAGACAGGCATACATGTGCACGCACAGACAGACAGACTCTCTCTCTCTCTATCTCTCTTATGTGTGCGCACACACACACACACACACACACACACACACACACACACACACATTGTGTGAATTTGGAGAACTAGTCAGTGTACAAGCCCTGGTTACACATTCCATAGTGCTCCGCCTCCTCCCCCAATGGGAGTCCTTTGTGCCTGCTGAAAGGCAGCGGGGTTACCGGGTTTCTCCCTTTAGGGTGCCCAGGATAATACTCTCTCTCAAGACAATGACCTCATCCTGACACACTGTGTGTGTGTGTGTGTGTGTGTGTGTGTGCACATGTATATGTCTGAGAGTGTGTGTGTGTGTGTGTGAGAGAGAGAGAGAGAGAGAGAGAGAGAGAGAGAGAGAGAGTCTAGAGAGAAGAGAGACGCGAGAGTGGAAAAAGAGTATGAGAGGAGACTGTATTGAGAACTCTGATCTGATTTGTATTCATCCACCATCCATCCATACAGTCTGTGGACTCTGAAACATTCTGTTCTTCCCATTGTAAAGAGAATTAGTAGTGTAGGACCAATGGCTTTTAAGGCTGCAGTAATGTAATGCGTATACCACGGAGCCAAGGGAGCAGTTATTCCCTACAGGAAATTCCTACACAGCACTTCTGCTGACTAAGGGCTACGAGTGGGAAAAGCATAAGAAAGTAATGTACAGTACACACTGTCTACAGCCGGTTGGGGGTCCTGCGGAGGCAGAAATGTGAGCAAGGGATTGGTCTTCAGTTTGAGAATTCCAGTGGTCTCGACGGAATCGCACAGGGTTCCGTATAGCAGCAAGTTGGTTCTGTATTCATAGACAAAGCCTAACGGGGGGGAGTGATGTGAAATGATCTACCCTGATTTTGTGTCTTTTCTGAATGGCAGAATACTTGCCGGAGGCGAAAATCTTCAAAACATTCCACAGCCACATGTTTGACCGGGGAGGAAAGTATAGGCTTTAGTTTGCAGTACTCATGACCAATACGTGAGACGTTTCCAGCATGTCTCACCTTAGATAACAGTGAAACAATCAGAGAGAGAGAATGGCTTCTCCTCGGTCTTGACAGAGCTGTCCTGCAACGGTGTGTGTTGACAGTGAAATAGGAGAGTAGTGTATGATCCAAGAGAGAGAGGATGACAAATCAATGGCCGTCTCTGTCACCCAGTCACTCCACCTCCTCCTAGCCTCCCCCCCTCCCCCCATGACAACACCTCCTATTGTCTGACTAAAATCAATTCAACAGGCGTGTGTATGTGTGCGTGTGTGTCAGAGAGAGAGAGAGAGAGGGAGAGAGAAAGGGAGAGAGAGAGAACAAGAGAGAACAAGAGATAACGAGACAGAGAGAGAGACAGAGACACAGAGAGAGAGAGAGAGAGAGAGAGAGAGAGAGAGAGAGAGAGAGAGCAAGAGAGAGAGACAGGGACGGGGAGCAGAGGGAGAGAGGAGTAGGAGACATGAGGAGGTAGTAATTCTCTCAAGGTGTACGGAAACATCCGTGCCGAGCCCGACGTTTCAATTTAGTCTGTTAAGAATCTGAATAGAATTTTGGTGGAAGAATCAAGGAGAGAGAATTTCAGTAGTTCCCGTGGTATGGCCATTTCGGTAGGGAATCAGGATGATGGCAGCACCCATGTTAGAAAAGAGAGTGAAACAGTGAGCTGTGCAGGTGTTCCCTGTGTGACCTACATTAAGCCACCCTACGGCAGACTGCCAGCCAGCACAACACTGTACATACACCCATCCATTCTCATGTCAACCAGCATGCGAGGCCACATTTAGTGCCAAATACCCCAGATATAAAGTGTGCCGTGAGTTTACGTCTACTGTACATGTATTGCAGTGGATAGAAATGAAACAACAGCCCGTCTCCATCCTCTCTGATGAAGAAAGGCTGTTGTTATTGGCTAAATATTATGGTTGGAAAAAAATGGTATCCACAAACATATCCAATGCTGCTTTGGACAGACAAATAACAAGGATTACAATGTAAGGGAATAGGCCTATATTATGAGAATGCTAAGTGCTGGTGGCTAGTCATGGGCTTATGTTGATTCATTTGATAAACAATGTTGTTGACGAGGATGTAACCAGCCGTGAGATGGATGCTGCCTCCAGATGTATGGAAGGAGTGGTAAATCCCTGGTTTAGAGGTGAATGGAGCCACACTGCCACCTGGTGGTCTCGTACATAACACCATACGACTGTGTTCGGAATGGCATACTACTCATACTAGGTATGACATAGATTTGAGTATGCGAGAACATCGGACCCGGGGATCAGCGGACCCGGGGAACATAGGTACAATGTAATTCCAGCTTCAGATATCTACGGTTTCATTCTGACTAGTCATACTTCCAGTTAAAGATATCTTTAATTCCCATTAATTCAAGATGTCTACATTGTCCTTTTAAGATATCCAATCATGTTCCCAGTCTGACTCATCAAAAAAGCTGGGTACGTGCATGGGAATTAAACTTTTAGACCAAACCATTTTTGCATTGGGCTGCAGGAATTTGCTCTTGACCACTATGTGAAGGAAAATTACCAATATAAAATATAACAACAAATGTATTTTTAACACAATATTCCAGCATATTATTTAACGGTTAGAGGGTCATTTTAGGGCCACCCCTGACCTGGGGCCTGGGACAACTGTCCCGTTTGTCCCCCCCTGTCGGCGGGCTTGAACATAGCATGGCCCTTGACAACTACTACCCAAGGGATATGCCTACCTTTCCCCGTTGGAGTTGGTTGGCAAATGTTTTAGTTTACCCACGGTATGGTTAGTACGTTTGTTTAAGTTTTTCCTCAATGTTTTAATTGAAAATCCATTATAGCCGTTTTTCATGCGTTACCCAGGAGATGGCGCGTTTCGTCAAAATACAGGAGAATGTTCATTCTGGTCTGTCGGCGGTTGACTTGTGAAGGTTCCTACGTGGCAGAGAATGGAGATATGATAGCTTATAAAAAATAGATTTGTATGGCTAAAATAATATGTTTGTAAATCCAAAGGCACTATCACGTTGCATGAGACTCTTTAATGACATTGCTCATTTGAAAAATTGAAGAAAATATACTTGCCTAAAAAATTAACAGCTTTAAACGCATTGGAGTTTAAAGTGCAAATACATGTAAAGTGAAATACATAGAAAGAGAACTTGAGACATGCAACATACATTATAAACAAGTAATTCCTCCTCCAGAGACAAGCTTAGTCAATGACCTCATAACAAAAATGTACAACATAAACAGTACACCTTCGGCACAACATTTTGCATGTGATTGCACTTACATGCAATGCACAGAATAATTATATTAGGATGAAATAAAGCACTCATTTTAAATATGTAGACTACATTTTTACGCTGCTTTGAGTCTTGGCCACTGTTAACACTAATGAAGACAATGACTACAAAAGATGAGAATAGCGTGAAATATACTGCAATAATAAGCGTATTGATACATTAATCAAGCAGACACAGCCCTCATTGCCTCTTGGTCTTCTTAGCTTACTGCCAACATCATGCTAAGCAAAGCAGGCTTAGGATCTGCGGTCTGGAATGTTCCTTTGTACATCAGTTAAACATCCAAGCCCAATACTCTGGCACTGTGACACCAGGACAATTTTGCAGCCTCTTTATTGCGTCATAATTGACTTCTCTCTTGACAATACGAGCACCCTCCTCACCCAGAAAAATAGACGTGGACAATAGAATCGTAGATGTGAACAATAAAGGGACAGAAAATAAAAGACGGGAAATGTGAATCTGTGTGGTCACAGAGATGACATGTTCACATCAATCATTTAGCATGAAATGGAGAGACAGAGAACAAAAAGAATGTAAATGTACAACATGGATTGGCTGTGTTTAGAGTCAGATCTGCTTCTTGTGTCACAAAAACATCTGAATAGCATTTTTCACACTATTGTCTTACAAGGCCATGTATCTAGAGCTGAGAGTAAATACAACATGAAATCTTTCTATGAAGGCCGAAGTACGTGTCCAGTTTAAATATTCACTTGCATAAGGAGTTCTGAAATCACTGAGGGGGCTAAACAATAAACCTAAAGAGTGAAATCATAAACCACCAAAAAATCTAAAATCACTTGAATAATTTCCTCTTAAGAAGGGTGATAAGCAGCTTTACAGTTAATGGCTGTTCTGTAGCCTGAAGGTATAACATAATTCCCCACCCTCATAACTTTCATAATGGCATTTCAGAAGAGAAACTAAAGAACTCCCCAGATGTGGTGTAACGACTCACGTCACGACTACTCAATAGCTTTAGTCAGACAGAACACCAACCACCCTAAATTAGTGTCCTATCCTCGCCCTAATCAGAAGTCGCTCCAAGAAATAACTAAAGAGGTTTGAGTTCTAACCCTTAAGACCTTAGAAGCACAAACTGTCAGCTGACAGTGCGGTCTATAATCTTATCGCCTTGGGACTTCCACTGCTCTGCTAGCGGGTCAGCAACATGGTCCAAAACCCATCCGACATTCACTCCCCTACGGACAAAACGTGACATGGTGACGGCGTGGACAAAGAGTTAAAACACGTTAAGCATGGGTCGTCTGCCGAGAACTCGCTTTAATAGTGGGACACAAACACTACCGCCATCAGTCCCAGTTCTCCCAGTCCTCATCCAACTGGAACACAAACAAAAAAACATCCTCAAGTTAAACACACACCGAACACGATCGCGAAACATAGAGCACTGTTACAAGTCTGATACTGTATACAAAACCTCAAATACAGATTTGTGATAAACGATGCTAGTATGAAAACGGGAAACGCCACAACCTAAAATGGTACAGTGCTGTGATGCCGTTAGCACCGTGACCCACCTCTCCTGTAGCGTTCACTTTAGAGAGGGCCAGTTGGACCTCCTCTTCGGTCATGTCCAGGTCAAAGTCTTTCTCCCAGTCCTCGCTGACGTCCGTGCTGGACCCTGGAGGGAGTCAGAGAACACACAGGGTCAGAAACCCAACAACACAACACATCTACTGGATCAGAATAGTCAGTCAAATACATAAGATGTCTAATTCTGGTTGGAGGGATGTGGACAAAATACTGTCCACTGGAATACTGGCACTCACTGAGAGCACCGATTATAATGTTCCTTTCAAAGATTCATCAAAGATTCTACTTTTCATTTACCCTTCTTGCCGTTGTTTGATGGTGTTGACTTCCCGCTGTCTGAGTTGAGCTCAAACACTCTCAGGTCCTGGGGTCCCTCCTCTTTGGCAGGCTCTGGCCTGGTGGTGGTGGTGGTGGTGGTAGTGGAGGGTGTGGTGGCGGAGGGAGCAGGAGTCCGGGCTGTTCCCACTTCTGCTGCAGCCCTCTCTGTGGGCTCTGGCTGGGCTGCAGCCTGTACCTGAGCCTCAGGCTCCGGGCTGCTCCTCTCAGGGCCCTTCGCCTCCTCCTGCCCCTGGTCCCGTCTCTCCTCCAGGCTGGCCTCTGTGAGTTTGTGGCTCAGCTCCACGGCTGCAGGCTCCGGCCTCACCTCCACCTGCGTGGGCAGGCTGATGCTGTCGCTGCTGATGGAGAGGGTGGCGTCGCGCTCCCCGCTGGAGGACAGGGTGGGGCTGAGCAGGGTGGAGGCTGACTGGAAAGGGGGCAGCTGGGTAGCGGGGTCTTCCAAAGGGGGAGTGAAGTCAAGGCGGGATGAGGATGTGGCACCGAGGAAGTCATCTGGGGTCGGAGGAAATAAGGGGGTGGGGGGGGGACAGTGAATGCACACGTCTGACTGCCTTCATGTCAGACCTCAAAACATCACTACATGAACAGAATTTATTTTATCTCCCTTATTCCAAACATACCCTCATCCTCTTCCTCCCAGCCCAGAGCCTCTGTGTGGGTGGTCTGCTCTGCTCTCTGCTTCAGGGCCACTCTCCTCGCCTCTTCCTGTTGATCACAATAAAAATACACATTAATTCCTGCAATACAATGTAATATTGCTCCAGTAAGAGACTCATTCAATCTCTTTGCAGTGCTGTAGAAGCTATACAATAGGACCATTTCCTAAATATCTATGTTTTCCAGTTATACTACAGTGCACCAGTGATATGAAGTGAAACTAAGACACGTTGCACTGAAGTTGGCCAGCAGGTGGCACATGACACAAACATGAGATTAGAACAATGCGTTTTATTCCAATGTCCATGACAACTCCTAATTGGAGTCAGTGTGTTACCTGGTCCAACTGAAAGACTTTGTAGAAATACCGATGCCAGAATTCTGAATGGGCTACAGCTGCTGGCACCTGAATAAGAAAACATCATATATGACATCAAGCATGTACCGTTAGCTCAAACTCAGTCATTCATATTATTCTGTCATCCCATTAATTTGCTTTAATCTGTGTCTGGTAAAAGGCTTTACAAAAAGAGTAACAAACGGTACCATTTTGGTGTACAGGGCTCGTATAGAAGGACTATTGACCAGGAGCTCAGAGACCTCTCCTTTCTTCTCCTCCAAACTGAAGCTGCTCAGCCAGTCTTCAAACTGCTCTAGGGGACCTGGAACGAGCCAATCACAATTAAAACAAACCCAAGAGACAAATCAACGTTGACTATTGTCCCTCATGCTAGGGATTGATGCCTCCTCAATAGAAGAGGAGCGGAGAGACATGAGTTGTCTCACCATCAGGCTCATTGCAGTAGGTCGCAGGGTCGGCCTGGAGACTATAAAGACGAGCCTGGGGGCAGAGCACAAACAGGAGCAGCTTCAGACACATACACACGTGACACGTCATGTGTCACAACCAATACTGAACATGGAACAAAATCAATCCATTCCACACACTGTAAGATGTGTCCCAAAGAACTGTTTTGTACACACAGTTTTTCCATCAACTAAGCCAAGTTGTTGTCAGTCTAATAAAAGAGCATTTATAGAGTATGTAACAGTGTGCAGATCATTAATGTTTTTGTTTTTGGAATGTTCACTCAATTTGGCCATTGGACAATGTTATTTGGATTTGTGCATAAAGGTGTAATTCTATGGTTAAGCAATCTTATCTCTGCAAAAGATTGTGCAAAAATAGTTCCTTACTGGTTGGGACAGGCAACATATAATTGTGTAGCCATCCAATCCATTTTTGGAAGTTTATCAACACTGATGATTCGACATTGATTCATACAATACAAAATATCCAACGGTCAACATTTGGCATCATACTGAAGAAACAACTTGTGACTTGGTGACATCTGACCACCTGGAGCTCACCTTGGTGCTGTCATACACCTCTGTGGTGCCTGCAGGGGTTGCTACGAGCGTAATGACATCACAGTCAATGGTCATATCTGGAGGAGGCGCAAGGGTGTCTGTTATCACACCCAAGAAACTAGACAAGCTTTTCTTCACCTTCTCTGTGGTGTCAGAGGATCCTTCCACCTAGAAGGGAACAGGATGAGTGACCTTGCTGTGTCACAAGGGTAGACACAGTAAATATGTGGCTGTGTTTTTATCTTGGGAAAGTGACCCAGACAAAAAATAAACAAGTACCGCTAGTTTGCTTCTGACAGCACTGGCTGTGGCCACAATGGAGCACGCTGTGTCATGCTGTACCACGTTGGAGAACTCTGTCAGGTCACGCTTTATGAACTCATAGGCCTCAGACGACTGCAAAAACAAAATGTATGTTGAAGAGAAATCAATAAAGCCTGCGGGGAAATACAGTGCAGATGCTGAACACCATGCAGCCTTGGTCCTCTAATGCAACATCAGGAGGGATAATCAGATTAGCAGCTGGTTTACTAACATGAATGCTTGCTTACCTTATCTTTGACGGCCTGGAAGCTTTGTTGAAGCCAGCCTCCCCACCAACCTTCCCTAGAGTCATCAGACATGGATTCACATTGTTAGATATCAAAACAAAAACAAAGGAAAGGTGCGAGTGAAAAAAATCCTAGCAACGGTATATTAGGCAGCTAGCTGGCTACTTATGTCAGCCATAGCCGTTGATACATATTATATGCACCACTGCAGTCAAAGACTATCCAACACACATCGCCAAACATTGGGAATTTGCCGTGATACGTTGACGAATAGCTAATACGCTAGGTGGGGGTTGGCTCTTTGACGTTAGCTAGCTAGTCAGCTAACCAGACTTGCTGGTTAAACTACATTTTATTAGGCAATTATTTCATCATCCGAGATGATGACACGACGTAGTTTACGTACACATGTCCACATGACATTTGTAAGAACATTTTAAAGTTTCTTGGTAAAGCATACTACAATCCAATATGCTAACACGTTAGCCAGCAGCTAGCTAGCTAACCAGCTGGTGCAATAATATTTTGGTAAACAAACCTTGACAGACGGACTTCCTTTAGACTTTCGAACAGAGCTACACACTGCATCGCTTCTACACAGACGACGCTAGCTACAGCTAAATGTCAACGAAACAATATTTGATGGATACGACATCCAGTGAATGTAATAGGGTAAAATAGTAAATTATAAAACAAAAACTATTTTGCGACTTCAGACTCACCCTTCAGCCATCTTCAGAGCATGACATCATCAATATTTACTGAACTCTAACCCCGGCTGTCTGTAGTAGTGTAAAATAAAAATAATATTAATTCTAAAATAAATGTGGCAGTCTGGCAGTCATTTCCAATAGTACTTATTATGTTAAAGATGTTCTTTTGGTTATTCGGGGCATTATTATTATTTCGGTAAAGTCGTTTGATTGTAATTTGGTCAACTACGGTAGCTGCAGAGGATCATACGGTTGAAGGCGGACATTTACATACACACATTTAAACTCTGTTTTTTTCCACAATTCCTGAAAACATTTCTAGTAAACATTCCCTGTCGTAGGTCAGTTAGGATCACTACTTTATTTTAATAATATGAAATGTCAGAATAATAGTAGAGAGAATTGTTTATTTCGGCTTTTATTTCTTTCATCACATTCCCAGTGAGTCAGACGTTTACATACACTTAATTAGTATTTGGTAGTAAGTAAGTAAGTAAGTAAGTAGGTAAAGCTTTATTTATATAGCGCCTTTCGTACATGAAATGAAACTCAAAGCACTTTGGTAGCATTGCCTTTAAATTGTTTAACTTTGGTCAAACGTTTCGGGTAGTCTTCCACAAGCTTCCCACAATAAGTGGTGGAATGTTGGCCCATTCCTAGTCCTGACAGAACTGGTGTAACTGCGTCAGGTGTGTAGGACTCCTTGCTCGCACACGCTTTTTCAGTTCTGCCCACAAATCTTCTCTAGGATTGAGGTCAGGGCTTTGTGATGGCCAGTCCAACACCTTCACTTTGTTGTCCCATTTTGGCACAACTTTGGAAGTATCCATTTGGAAGACTCATTAGCGACCAAGCTTTAACTTCCTTGCTGATGCCTTGAGATGTTGCTTTAATATATCCACATAATTTTCCTTCCTCAGGATGCCATCTATTTTGTGAAGTGCACCAGTCCCTCCTTTTCCCTCCAGACATAACGATGGTCATTATAGCCTAACAGTTCCGTAGGCTATATACAATATAAAACACGAGTACAATAACAACAAAGGTCAATTTAAAAACATCCTAACAAATACAACATTACAATATATACAGGATATACAACAGTAAAACAGCAGAGACAAGGGGGAGATTATTTTAAAAGCAGGTGCAGTGATCAGAGACTATATCTAGTTTTTAAAAGAGTTTTTTTTTGTGTGGAGCTGTGGATATAGATACTTTAGTACATGTTTACTGCAGCATCTTCACAAGGTCCTTTGCTGTTGTTCTGGGATTGATTTGCACTTCTCACACCAAAGTACATTAACCTCTAGGAGACAGAATGCGTGTTGCGGTATGACGGCTGCATGGTTCCATGGTGTTTATACTTTTCACTTTGTTTGCACAGATGAACGTGGACATTTCTCCCAAGAATGAACCAGACTTGTGGAGGTCCACAGTTGTTTTTCTGAGGTCTTGGCTGATTTATTTTGATTTTCCCATGATGTCAAGAAAGGCACAGAGTTTGCAGGTAGGCCTTAAAATACATCCACAGGTACACCTCCAATTGACTCAAATGATGTAAATCAGAAGCTTCTAAAGCCATGACATAATTTTCTGGAATTTTCCAAGCTGTTTAAAGGCACAGTCAACTTAGTGTATGTAAACTTCTGGCCCACTCGAATTGTAATGTTGTAACAATTGTTGGAAAAATTACTTGTCGATGTCCTAACTGACTTGCTAAAACTATAGTTTGTTAACATGAAATCTGTGGAGTGGTTAAAAAAAAAATGTTTTAATGACTTCAACCTGTATGTAAACTTCCGACTTCAACTGTACCTCACAACGAGTCATTTGACGGGCAGCGCCGTTGTTGCTGCTGTTATCCAGAAAATACCTCATAATTTATCCCCACATGTTCGACCATGACCCAGTCTCTAGAAGATAAACTCTTTGAAGAAATTATGAGAATAGAAACATAGCTTCAAAACTTTGTGAGGGACACAATAGTGATCTGAGACAATGCATTGCTAGATGAGTATGTACATGGCAGGCATTGTGTATTGTCTCATGCAAAATCTGTTTGAATAAATAGTTTTTAATAGGACAGAATCATGTCTACATTCTAAACTATGTTACTGTCTACTTGATCGGTAATGTTTGTTCATAATCTCCCATCTGTGTGTGTGTGTGTGTGTGTGTGTGTGTGTGTGTGTGTGTGTGTGTGTGTGTGTGTGTGTCTGTGAGTATGTGTGTGTGTGTGTGTGTGTGTGTGTGTGTGTGTGTGTGTGTGTGTGTGCATGCGTGTGTGTGTGTGTGTGTGTGTTGACCCCCTATCCCAGCTGTGTTTCCCTTTCATCAGTATACAGGGTGACAGAGAGCCAGACTTTACAGAGCAGGGAGTAAAAAGGTCAGGCTGCAAGCTTCTGGAAGAGCGCTCTCTCCTAATTGAAGTTCCCCTGATTCCAGACGCAGCACAATATGTGCGTATGTTCTGCAATATGTCTCCTCCTGTCCAGCCCCTCAATCCCACTAATTGGGTCCTTCAGTTCCCTAATTAACTCTGTCGATCCTGCCTCTGCTAAGCTCAGGGTAACACACACCCCTCTATTAATTGGCATCCTCTCCAGTTTACTTCTCCATCTGGCTCAAAGGCTCAGGGCGGATACAGCTAGCATGACCACGGCTATCTCCTACAATAGTAGCAATCCCTACAGTCGTTCTCTACGTTCAACTCACTGTTGAAGGTTCTGGGACCATCCTATTTTATTCCTCAAGTGCTGACAGTTCATTGTATCCATTGGGGGAGGCTGTTGATTTTTTTTTCTCTTGTTTGTTTCATTTGTCTTTGTTTCTTAAAGATGTCCTTCATGAAGAAAAGATGGTCTAACCTCAAAGCTGTGCAAATATGTTATGTACCCTTGCAGCTTTTGCAGCCACCTACATTCCATCTCTCTCATATGGCAAGTCGAATTGTCTACTGTTGTATTGTGGATCACATAGCTGTCACTCATCACAACAAGCCCTAAACGCCCCACATCATATTTGCTTTCTGTGAGTTGGATCTGAATTGCCTCATACATGGTATGGACAGCACAGATTTCAAATCAATGTTGCCGCTGCAGGTCAACGTATGTAAAAAAGCATGACAACAGTGGCAGAACATAATGACTCGGAAAAGGCACTGTCCATATTGTAGGATTTAAGATGCATATCCATTACACGCCACACACACAGACACCCCCCCCCTACACACACACACACACACACACACACACACACACACACACACACACACACACACACACACACTCTCCATCCTGCTGCTGCTCCGTGGGTTAACACCATCTGGCTTCGATCAGGAAACACCAGCTTTGTACAAGTCAATGTCTCTAATGATCTACCTAAAGGAGCGAGGGGGGCCGAGGGGAGTTGGAACCCCACTAATCCCCACAATGTGTTCTGCTTCCCATTCCCACCTGTGCCCAAATAAAAGGGGGGTGCCTTGTGGGAGGACCAGGGTCCCAGTGTCAGGGGACTGGGGACCAGGTGACGCCAGAGCGCCAGTCCCCACCATAGAGCTCCCCCCTCCTTGGGCAGGGCTGGCAGCTGCCTCCCCCCACTGGGACGTCCCACAGCTGACAGTCCTGGAGTAGTGACAGGGGCTCTTTACAGTGTCAATAGCCCCATAAATTAGAGCTAACCGCCTTTGTGGCGAGCGAGGTGTCAGGCCTTTTGGCCCGGCGGCGCTTGTTACCATGATGAAATGTAGATTGAATGGAGGGGGCCTGTGTCCCAGGCACGAGAGCGCGGCCTCCCCCGGTCTTTGTGTCCCATGCACGGCTATTGTCCAGGTCTATTCACAGCTCTCATGGAGGAGGAGGAGGTGGAGGGGGGGCCGAGGAGTTACATCTCTTCATTTCTCTCCCTGATAGCCACCTCGTCTGTCAGCCGTGGGAGGATAAGCATGTATTTTACACGCTTGATTTGTTGCTAAGTGAGGGCGAGCCATTGTCAGGGGTTTGAGTAAATACGTGTCCAACCCACATACACCATTGTTCTTGAATATTTGGTCTAGTTGGTTAATCATTGTTTATAATGATCAAACAACATTTTTTACTTTGATTATCGGTTTAAATGCTACGTTTACTTTACAGTCTTCCAACGCTAACTTTTTGAAATGTGAATACTAACCTGGTGATGCTACAATTCATCTCCAGGAGACCTGAAAGAATTTCACGATGCAACATTAAGAGAAAAAATTGCATGTATCTACTCTTCCCATTCAGATGTGCCGTAGGTGCTATGAATACGGTGCTATGAATACATCCGTGTCCTGATGGGACAGTGACAAATGCTCCTGCTCCCAGATGAGAGGGACGCAGCCCTGTCCCCCGCCTGGCCAGACAACAGTGACGCGCCGTCCTGGCGCCCGCATGGCCCTTTCATCTCACACACCCTGTTGAGGTGAAGATGGATGGTCCCTGAGCTCCTGAGGGCCACATTCAGCCTCTGCGCCGGAGGCATTGTCTGGCCCTTCTGTCCCTCTTTAGCTCAGGGGTAGGCCTCCCCATGGCTGGTTAGCAACCAACACACTCCCTACAGCACCCACCCCTCTCCTCCCCTGCTCAGCACAGCTACCACTACAGCTTTTCACCCCCTGAGTCTACCGTGGAGAGTGTCTGTTTATAAAGAGATGTTAAACCTGCTAATGAGACATAGTTACTGTACAGGATATGCTGTTTAAGAGCAGTGTAGTGCTGTTTGTATCTAAAACATTTGACAGATTCGAAAGCTACACAAAACTATTGTTAAAATCACAAGCCTGTTTTTGATGCTGAAACACACTTTTGTAGCAAACGAAACAGACAAAAGGGAAAGTATAATTTTTTTGTAATAACAAAAGTTTAATTTAAGAAAATAGGATAGTTGCACAATAGGACACAGCGCTTTCTCCAACTTTGACATTAGTTTTAGTGACTCAAACATCAGCAGCAGCAGCAGCTGTTCTCTGCGTTTCAGGCACAGCAGTACACAATTCTAAATATAACAGAACAATGAAAATGTTTTTGTGAAATAGTCCCAGTGTGTGCATTTAAATATAAACAAAGCAAATGTCATTTAGTAAAAAATAGCAGCAGCATACTCAATGGAAAATACAGTATACACAACATATTTACAAGTCCCGGTGGTCACCAGGCTTTTGAACAGTTCTCCAGGCTTTTGAAACACCAGTCTCTTAACAGTTCACCATCTGTGAGCTGCATAGTCCTGGGCTGGACCAGAGGTGCCTGCTCTACTTGCCCATGGACAGGCTGTGTAGAGTGGAGGTGGTCGTGGGCAGGGGCTGGCAAAGTGAGCAGGGGCAGGGCATGCCTGGGAAGTGCCTGTAGGAGCTGGCCAGGTGGAGAGGGTCCTTCAAAAGGCTCTGCACAGGCGCGTGGTGGTGGAAGCCCAGGTAGCTAGCGGAGGGAGGCGAGTGAGGGCTGGACGGAAGTGATGGATGTTGGAGCGCTGAGGCGGTGCTGCCCACCAGGGAGTGCAGGGAGTGGGCCAGAGGGTGCAGGGGAAGGTGGGCGCTGGGCGCCGGAGCCGGGGGGATTCTGGAATGGGCGACATTGCGACTCTGAGCGGCAGCACTGCCTCCGTACACGTCTCCCACCAGCTTCTTCATCTCGTCCAGGGAGCTGGACAGCATGAGGATGTAGTTGCGGGCCAGGAGCAGGGTTGAGATCTTGGACAGCTTGCGGACGGAGGGGCCCTGGGCGTAGGGCATGACCTCCCTCAGGCCGTCCATGGCTTCGTTCAGGTCGTGCATCCTCTTCCTCTCGCGCCCGTTGACCTTCAGCCGCAGGTCCTGCCCGGGCGGCTCCTTGTCCAGGGCGGATCTGCTCTTGCCTCCCCCGGAGCAGCGGTCAGACCGGCCCGGGCTGGCAGCCCCCTGCTCACGGCAGTAGGCCTGGAACATCTTGTTGGAGAAGATGCTTCCCATGGCGTTGTCTACCACCAGGTCTGGAGACGAGGAGCGGCTGCAGGTGGAGCCGGCATCAGAATCCATCACGGAAGGTTCAGTAAATGAAGCTCCAAATAAAATAAAATATCTATATGTTCTATATCTATATCTTTATCTCGGGTGTGATCTTGAGTTCCCTGAGGGCAGATGCTCTCTCACTCTCACTTCTCTCAGAGCTCAGTAAACACAGTCTCAGGCAGTCTCTGTCCTCTTCAGGGGTCTGTCCCCCTCCAGCCTCACAGGGGTGCATTTATACCCCCGGCCCAACAAAGGAACAATGAGCCGCATAATGAGACACTTAGAGCTGCAGCCAATTGCAGAAGGGACACACTTTCACCCCCTCAAGTCCCTCCGCGTACCCCCCCCCCCCACACCCACGTTTAACTCCCCTTTAAACCCCTTCACCACCCCTCCCTTCCTGATCATTCCCCTTACACATTAACTAGAGCTGGCTTGTGTTCACACGTATGTGTTAAGGCATACATCAAACAGTGAACCAGCACTCTGTTAAAACCCACACCTCAGAGCAGCATCATTGCCTTGTAGTGTGAATGTGTGAAGGTATAAAAGACACCAATGATCATCAGGAGTCAATATTTGTGTGTGAAGACGTTAACCATCATGGTTATAGTGTGTTGAACAACGGGTAAAATGACTAGAACTTACTCTCTCATTAGGATCAGTGTGAGGGGGCTTGGCCTATCCACACCTTAGACAATAAAAGTATCTTGTCATTATCATATTATGATGAGTAAAACATGTTTGAGTAACTTCTGTACAGTTGACGATTTACAGAAAGGTACGCTGTAATGGTGTTTCATTCCAAAACACTGTTGTAGACATGATGCCATTGAAATATGATGACTGTATAGTATGTGATGAAAATAGATCACACAATTATTCAAGTGTAAGCGGACATAGAGTAGTATGTTTAATATGTGTGCTGCACCTCACAATGATTCCAAGACAATTCAAATACTGAACCTGACATGTTGAGAACCGTCGAGATAAATACCAAATGAAAGAGGCAATGTGATTTCAGGTTGTGCTGATCGTTGCTATGACATGGTCGTAAGAATAGACGTGATATGAAACCCTCTATGTGGTGCCTCACCACAGACAAGAACAGTGTTAATGGAAGACTAGGTACAATTCAAGTGGGCTAAGACAAAGAGGTCGAATTCAATACGACTAAGCTCCCAAACAGTCTGTGAAATCACACCTCTATCACCGTGTAAGGGGGTCCTGGAGAGGGGAGGAGGTAGTTAAAAAGATACTAAAGAGTGGGCATGGTATTGTCTCCCCCTCATTCAGTCGTAAAGCCCCCTAGATTGGCTTGGTTGACTTTCTAAGACCCTGCGTAGCGGGGAAGGCCCTCCCTGGCTCTGCAGTGGTCAGTCTTCATTAACATCTCTATAACTCACACACTCACACACAGACACATGCATGTGTGTGTATACAGTGGCAAGAAAAATGTGAACCCTAACCCTTTCAATTACCTGTGTTTCTGCATTAATTGGTCATAAAATGTGATCTGATCTTCATCTAAGTCATAAATATAGACAAACACAATGTGCTTAAGCTAATAACACACAAAGAATTCTAATATTTCATGTCTTTATTGAACACACCCATTGAACATTCACAGTGCTGGTGGAAAAAGTAAGTGAACCCTTGGATTTAATAACTGGTCGAACCTCCTTTGGCAGAAATAACCTCAAGCAAGCGCTTCCAGTAGCTGCAGATCAGACCTGCACCACGTTCAGGAGGAATTTTGGACCATTCTTCCTTACAGAACTGCTTCAGCTCAGCCATATTCTTAAGATGTCTGGTGTAAACGGTTCTCTTGAGCTCATTCCACAGCATCTCTATTGGGTTAAGGTCTGGGCTCTGACTGGGCCACTACAAAAGATTCAGATTTTTTGAAGCCATTCTGTAGTATATTTACTTTGATGTTTAGGGACATGCTGCATCACCCAACCTCTACTGTGGTTCAGCTGGTGGACAGCCACCAGCCATGACGTTATTCTGTAGGATACCTTGATAAACTTGATGATGGCAAGCTGTTCAGGCCCGAGGCAGCAAAATGCTCCCACCACTGTACTTCACCGTTGGGATGATGTTTTCATGTTAGTATGCAGTGCCCCTTTTACGGCATACGGAATGCTGTGTGTTATTCCCAAACAAATCAACCTTAGTTTCATCAGTCCACAAAACATTTTCCCAGTAGCGTTGTGGAGTGTCTAGGTGCAGTTCCAATGATACCTCCTAGCTGTTATTCTAGGTTCTGTTTTACCTCATTGAGCATTCTGTGTTGTGCCTGAGAGTCATCTTGGCTGGATCCCCACTTGTAGGGGGAGTAGCCACAGTACTAAATCATCTCCATTTATAGACAATTTGTCGAACTGTGGACTAATGAATATCTAAACTCTTTGAAATGACTTTGTAACCCTTTCCAGCTTTATGCAAATCAAACATTTTTGATCGTATAGGTCTTCTGAGATTTATTTTTCGCGAGGCATGGCTCACATCGGCAGATGCTTCTTTTGAATAGCAAACTCCAAATGTTTCAGTGATTTTTATAAGTCAAAGTATCTCTAATCCACACCTCCGTTTCATTGATTGGACTCCAGGTCTGCCAACTCCTGCCTTCAATTAGCTTTTGTAGAAGTCATTAGCCTACTCACATACTTTTTCTAACCTACACTGAGAATGATGTATTCAATATGGACAATAACAATGCAATGATTTGTGTGTTATTAATTAAAACAGATTGTGTTTGTTCATTTGTGTAACTTAGATGAAGATCATACCATATTTAAGATAAGACAAATGTGTACATGAATGCAGGTAATTCCAAAGGGTTCACTTTTTCTTGCCACACACACACACACACACACACACACACACACACACACACACATGCCCACACACACATGCCCACACACACAGGCTCTTCTGAATGACACTTGCCTATAGAATGATCACTTGATCAAAAGGACGATGAAATATGTATCGCTGTTTTAGAACAACACATAAACTGTTTAAAAAAACAGCACCTAAACTGTTTTCACACTCAAAAGCACATTTCATTTGGTCGGATGTCTTCCACCCTGTGAAGCTGGAGTCCAGATGTGTGTCTGGTCTTATCATCACATGCCGTTGATATAAAGCCCAGCTTGTACTTTTCCCCACATCATTCTCAGAAGTTGAATGTCAATTTTTGTTGGCTTTGGAATGTCCTGTGTCCTGTGTGAAGTGTTGTCGGGGGGGGGACAGAGTGCTGTGTCATAACACCCTTTATTTTGTGGAGCACAGCTAGCAGAATATCTGAAACCAACAGAGGCCTGCGGCAGGAGCCTGACCTACTGTAGGTACAGACCAAAATAGAACAGGACTTTTCCTCCCTCCTGTCGACTGTGTTTAGTTTCCCTGACTGGAGCTCTGTAGGGCCTCCTGGTTTCTATTTGCCTAAGCCCAGTGGAGGGTCTGGCCGTGGACCGCGTTTGATGATGTGTGTGAAACTGACTTGCTTGAGAGTACATTTGAAATTCATGTGCTTGTTTGTGAGAGTTCATTCTATTGGTTCACTCTAGTGATGTTTGTAGTCTGTTTGTTAGTCTGTGATGGTTGATTTCTGGTTTCTCTGTCATACATACAGTACTTTGTGTGTGTGTGTGTGTGTGTGTGTGTGTGTGTGTGTGTGTGTGTGTGTCTGCTGGCATTGTGCACATGTGTGTGCTCCTCCAACATGCACACACTTGATTTGGGAGAGAGTATGAAGTGGGGCTGTAGGACCCCCCCCCCCCCCCCCCAGGCTTGGACCTCTCCCAGGGCTGATATAATTGGGGGACCTTGAGGGCCAACGAGAGCCATTTATTGGGAGCATATGGATTTTTCCATTGTTAGGCTGCGGGCCAAGATGGCTTCTGGACCCGCTCCTAATTGGGTTCTGTTCTAATTAAGTAAGCTGGACACAAGGGCTCCTATTTAATTCTTTATTTACCTCAGAGACTATTCGAATGGCTGATTTGACTTTCAAACATACTATTTTCCGCATTTCTCAAAGTATACTTCTCTCTCAAATTCACTTACTTTAGACACATGTTATTGTAAGTCTCTCAGGATAAGAGCATCTGCTGAATGGCTCAAAAGTAAATGCAAATGTCATGAGGTTAACTGTAGAGGAGAATGGTATATACTGTATATACACCATTCTCATCGATATATGAAATATAGTATTGGATACAGTGTAGACTTTCCCCTTACTTTCTCACTAAGAACACAAGAGAACTATAAAGGTGACAACATCACCACTACTCATGACAGCATGTGTAGGTGAAAGTATGTGTCATTACAGTAGCTTGAGCCACACCATGTGAGGTACATTAGCCAAGAGAACCAGAGTGATCCATCCTGCTCTGTTCTGACTGCATTTGTAAATGTGTGAGTCTGATGAAACCCTCTCTCTCTCTCTCTCTCTCTCTCTCTCTCATTCTTATTCATGTGTTTACAGAAGCGATGGGCCACACAGAGAGACAGAAGGGACTCAGATCCATGGATTTAATGGATGAAAGAGTAGCCACCCTCCATGTTTTTAAAATAATCCCACTCTCTTTAACCCATGAATGAAAGTGTTTGACTTTCCTCTCTGGCCCGGCACCTTGAAAGACCCCTCCCTCCATTCAGGGGTTCTTTGAGCAGCCATTTTGGGGTTTAGGGACCCCCTTCTGCTAACTCACAGGGTTCAAATCCATGAAAGTGCTCAGGTGACCAGAAAATTAGGGCATTAACACAGGCATATGTTTGTAGCGACAGAGGATCAGGCCAGATTAGGCCCATCGTAGGCAGCGTTAAAGCACTAAGCTGGGAAGCAAACGCCAGTGTGTGTACCGTAAGGCTCCATCACTCTCTCTCTGTCATTGTTGGACTGGATTAGAGGGAGATCCTGTGTACACACGCCGCCCTAATCTGGACCTGTGGTCGGGAGGAGAGACAGCAGAGGACAACACATCAAACCCACGGAGAACAACAGAGACAACGGAGGAGAGGAGATCTGATCCAGTGGTTTGGCTGTTCATCATTCCACTCATCTCCAACCCTCCCCCCCACATCCCTGCGCCCCCCGAGTTTGTTTTGAGGGACTTTTGAGATAGAAATCACCCAAAAAACAAGAACAACAATGTTATCGGCAGAGCACATTGGGATTTCATTCACCTGCTTCACTTAGTTTATGAATCCCCAAAATTGTTTTATGAATACGCATGTCTAAAAAGGAGTACAAGTGAACAGCTTGACAAGTGTTTCCAGCATAGGGAGCGCAGCCCTTTGTTATCACGGAACATCAGGACAAACCGCCCTGTGATTTATCCCTTTACACCAGCCCCGAACAATTGCATTATTTCCACGACAAAAACAGAGACAAGGACGCTATGAAAATACCCCGGGACGTTTATGAGTCACTAAAGAGTCCAATAACTTTCCCTGCACGCTGTTCTTTGGCTCTCTTAATGTTTAAGCGGTGTTGGCGGGGGGTATACTCTGGGGACTGGAGAGAGAGAGGACCAGAGGGTCCCTGGACCCGGGGAGAGAGGCTGATTATGGGGAGCATGAAAGGAGCTCTGGCCCTCTCCTCTGGACCTGAATGGAGCTCAGCCAGCAGGCTGTCCCATACACTGGCCTGCTCCATGCTGCTAGAGCTTCATAAATTACCCCACAACGACCACGGGGGGCAGAGGGGGGGCAGAGGGGAGAGAGGGAGAGAAAGTGGAGAGACAGTGAGCCGACAAGCCCAGAACCAGAAGAGGAGCAGACCCTCATCGGGTACTGAGAAGGCCCAGGCCAGCAGCTCTCCATCAGGTGACTGAGACCCCCATCATGGACCCCCTCCCGGGTGTCAGAAGCCTCAGGCACTTCCCACAGAAATAACCTAAAGTTGAGTTGGGTGGACCACTGCCCCTATATTCAATCTACACTGCTATGAATGACGTAGGCAGGAGACACACACTGTCTGTGGGTAACCCAGTTAACGTCATCTGTGTCTACGACGTGGGTATTAGAATTTCAGGGATTCTTCCTGTAGGCCATGTGGAGGGATGTTACCCTGCTGACAAATGATCCATTAAACCAGAAGGCCTATCAATAGACAAAATCATCTGTGGCAAAAAAAGTACAGGCAGAACACACAAGAGATATCTGACAGGACATTTCTTATTTCGGATAGGAAGAATTCAACAGATGAGACGTATGGCCAGGCTGATGAGACGTATCTCTCTTAGTTGCTGAAAAACTCATATCGTCTCTGCTCCACACCCTTAGACACTCACCCTTTTTTCTCTCCCATAAACAACCGATAACACACACACACACACACACACACACACACACACACACACACTACACAGACACTTGCTTGTGTTTGGTGCAGAGGAGCACAGTGTATCTGGTGGCCATTGTGCCGGCCACACTTTAGAACAGTTGGCTGCTCGCTGGTGCGTGGAGATGGCTTTGTGTCCCCAATCTGCACACTTCTGCCACTCTCTTCCCTCCCCCCTCTGCCCCCCCCCCT
This sequence comes from Nansenia antarctica, assembly GCF_963989245.1. Classification (NCBI taxonomy): domain Eukaryota; kingdom Metazoa; phylum Chordata; class Actinopteri; order Argentiniformes; family Microstomatidae; genus Nansenia; species Nansenia antarctica. The sequence continues at coordinate 43,627,874 of NC_137674.1, forward strand.
TTCCCCTTCCTCATCCCCCTTCTGTGTGATAACAAGGGGACCTGCCATCCCATAATCTCTGTCCCCGACGCCCAGGCACGACTCTCTGTCTTTCATCAGCCACCATTGTTTCAGGCCCTGTTACCTCCGCTTGTGCTCCTTCTCCACGGCAACGGTCCCCTCTCTCACCCCCACCCCCCCCCGTCCCATCTGTGGATAGGCCTGCCATGTGTCTACTGAGGGAGCGCCGGCGGCAACGCCACTGTATGTGGAGTAAATGACGCTGGTCTATTGTCTGAGGCCAGTGTTCAGATCAGCCCACAGCAACTTACTGCTGACCCCGGGGTCAAGGAGCACAATAACCTTAGTTGTTGGTGGCCACTGTGCCTCCTCATTGCCCCAATGATTGATTGACGGGATGCAGAGAGAATGTGCGTATGTGTCTGTGGGTGTGTGTGTGTGTGTGTGTGTGTGTGTGTGTGTGTGTGCATGTGTGCACGTACGTGTGTGTCTCTTTCTTGAATACATGTGCAGACCCATTCCATCAAGTGGGCTCCTTCTGTCTACCCGTCCTTTGATGGCATCAGACTTGTTAGTGACACATAATTGAGTTTATTGGCTGTTGGTTTGATGAACTTAAATGAATAAGTGCAATCTACTTGAATGGGCACATGCCTTGTCAGGACATAACAGCACTGTGAAAGCAGAGTTTATGGAGCTGTTTTACTTCATGCCCGGGTTGTTTGCAGCCAGAAACCCAAAGTGCTTTCTTCACAAGGCTCTTCTTCAGGCTTCTTACAATCAATTCAGCACAGCAATCATTTGGCTATAGCTTTAAAAACATTGTTTTATGTGGTCAAATAAAAGTATGCAGAGCAGCAATTATGATCAGATGTTGTGGTTGCACAAACAAGTAAGCAATTACGATTAGATAGTGTCTCAATATTGCTATGGCCAATTTGATCTAGCCTAATAAGGTTTATTGTTGATCCACCTCATAAAGAATGTTCTGCTTGCCTCCTTAATGTAATTTGCACAAGAAACTGATACATATACACTCATTCACAACAGCTTTAAGGAGACAGAATGAGCAAATAAAAAGTCAAGAAAGAGCAATAAAGAGCAAATGTCTGTATCTGACACACACACACACACACACACACACAAACATGCACGCACACACACGCACACGCACGTACACACATGCACGCAGACACGCACGCACACGCACACGCACACACACACACACACATGGTTTACATGTTGTCGGTCTATCTGGTCCAACCAGGGCTTTAACTTGTATCATCGAGGTCCAGCTTACCATTTTCTAGACGTAGAGTCAATCAATTTAATTTTGTAATTAAATAATTTATTCATTTTGCAATATATTAATATACGTATAGCTGTAGCTGCATCTGCACTGACAGGGCCTGGGTAGCTGAGAGGGAAGATAATCATAATATATTTTTTATTGGTGAAGTAAGTTTTAAAGTCTGAATCTTCTTTTTATGTGTTAGCCGCTTGAAACTCAAGATGGGATGTGGCCAGATCTTTGTGCAGCCTCCTTAGCCCATTGGGCCTCAACATGGACACATGTTGTCGGGCATGTTCTGGAAGTGCTGAGGTTTCACACTCTGAGTAGCCAAGCGATGAGTGGATCTCAGCTGAGCCAGCAGGTTGGTGATATATGGGGCAGTACAGTTCTGGGCCTGTGGAATGGCAGCCAGAGGTTGATGCCTGGGTGGGGAAAGGCGCAGAGGCTCGCCATCCTCTGCATGTGCTGGTTGGTTCTGTGAGCCTGGCACTTCTCTTTGCCCTGGACAACTTTTAAAGACATCAACAATGTTTACCAAGACTATCAACTTATTTTTCTTATACATTTTGGTTTTTCTCATATGGACACACCTGGTATCTGGTACTGCGGCCCTGCTTCTTCTGCTCAAACTGGCGTTTCAGCACAGGCCGGCGCTCTCCTCTTTTCTGGGCACGGCCCACGTAGACCCGCCTCCCGTTTATCTCCCGGCCATTCATCTCATCAGTGCATCTTGGCATCTTCATGCCTTTTGAAGTTGACAAATCCAAAAGCCATGGATTTACCAATGTCATCAGTCATGAC
>NC_137674.1:43630168-43657668 GCF_963989245.1 Nansenia antarctica
ACTAGAACCGCCAGAGGGTTTACTAGAACCGCCGTATACCTAAAACCGCCAACGGGTCAAATTGACGTCTGTGCCTGGCTACGGCATTTCTAGTATCCGAGCCTACAACAAAATGTACTCTGTCATTGTATTAAGGCATTGTGTTCACAAAGGAATATTTCAAGTCATAAAATGGTGTTGGTCCTCTTGTTTTATAATTTAAGTATCTTTGACACATGGCCGGCCCGTCCTACAGGCCATACAGGCGGTCGCCTGGGGTCGCCTGGGGCCCCGAAAGGCCCACTCATAGTAAAAAAAATAAAATAATAAAATAAACATTTTATTAAAAAATAAAATATATATATACGTATGTGTGTGACACGGTCCTAATGTCGGGAATTGTGAAACCTCGCAATCGAGCCAAACAAGTGTTTATTATTATTATTATTATTATTATTATTATTATTATTATTATTATTTGTATTTTGAATGATCACTGGGGTGTGAGTGGGCGGGGCTGAGTGGGCAACGGTCAACTCCGTCATTCAAGAGCCTGTCTGTGCAAGTATGTCGGGTAAGCATCACTCTGGCGCCCAAAAAAGAAAGAAAAAGAGAAGATGAAGAAAAACAAGCCAAAAGTAGAGGTATGTATGTATGTCCTGTCCTTGAATTTCATTATTTAAAAATATCCTCCTGGAGGAGGATGGTAGCTAACTCTAGCTGACTAACTAGCTAGCTAGCTAATGTTGCTGCTTAGCCAGTTGAGGGATGGAGACACACTAGGACCAGCTCGGACAAAGTGGCTCTAAAGTTAGTCAAGTTACGATGCCAATTTTTAAGACCATGGTGATCAATGAAGCAGAGGCATCAAACAACTGTCGAGCAGCCAAGAAATATGATATTACAGAGTGTAATGTTAGAAGATGGTGAGACCAAAAAGATTCCCCTTCCAGGAGATTGACAGGAGGGTGTGTGAATATGTGACTGAAAAACGTAACGAATGTATGCCCATACCCCAAGATGATAAAAAATAACCTACATTGTTTTATTCGATGTGAATACAAATAAAATGATTTTCTTTATAAAAAAGATTTGGTCTTCAAAAAAGTCATTTTCAAAAAATGAGTCTTATATTCGGGTCAATATGGTAACTATGAACTAGCTTGCTTAAATTGCAGCACCGCCGATTCAACATATAATGTTTTTTTTTCAGAATAGAATAAATATCTGAAATGTTCTCAATATAGCCTACATCGTGTAACGTTACACTTATTTGATTAAGTTAATTAATGGTATGCTTTGGCTGTATTCCTGTAGGAGCTTTGTTGAAATTCCTGAGTGGGCCCCCACCTCCAGCTGATGTGACAACCCAGCCACCTCCTCCAGTAGATCCTACTACTGCTGCTGGTGAGTAATGTTTCATACTTTATACTGTGTTATGTAGGAGCACAATTATTTGTGTGACATTGCAGATATACAGTATGTCCGTTTAAGGTAAAGGTTTTCTGGTTATTATATATTATCTCATATGTCTGCTGGAAGGTCCTTCTACTCAAGAGGACCCTGACCCAGGTCCTTCTACTCAAGAGGACCCTGACCTAGGTCCTTCTACTCAAGAGGACCCTGACCCAGGAGAAATATACTGTTATTTATATTGAGAAATATACTGTTATTTATATTGAGAAATATACTGTTATTTATATTGAGAAATATACTGAGATATACTGTATACTGTGAACTTCTGTGGGCTATACTGCCAAATCAGCGGCGGCTGGTGAGTTTTTTTATTTAGTTATTTTTCTATTTTCTAAAGATGCCATTGAAAGTGTGAATTTTATGTTTATATTTAAAGGAGAATAAATCCATATTTTTGTTGCAATTCTACCTGGACTGGATATACGATTTTGTTGGTTTGAATATTTGGACTTGCGTCAAAACCCCTGTCTTGCCTGGACGTTGGTTACTAAATTGTTTGAAGCCACTACAGGCCTAACTCTACTCTCCTAACACTGCTGATTCACTGTGCATTATTGCCTATGCCATCAGCCTATCAGAATGCTTGTTACATTCCAAAATCACTATCTGCCCAAGTCATCTTTTTGATATAGGCAATGTTGACACTACCTACAAAGATGGCCCAGTGACCAGGTGACCAAGTAAAGCATGACTTAGGCAATTATGCTATGAGGCTAACGAAATAATAATTGCCACATTGCTCAACGTCCGAGAAACACTGTGACTGGTGAAATTAGGTGTCAGCTAAGATGATTGAAAGATGTCTGGTGAATCAATTTAACCAGTCACAGTGTTTCTCTTGGCGATTATTATTTGTAAAAACAAGTTACTACGAGGGGGGGGGGGGGGGGGGGCATTTTCAAGATCTCGCCTGGGGCACAACAGACCCACAGGCCGGCCCTGCTTTGACAACACTCATCGCTTTGCCTGTACGTCAATGTAAATCAGTCAAAAATAACGAATAGACGAATATTTGGGTGGTGTGGTAGGCGTAAAACGTCATTCACCACATAAAAAGACTAAATTAACAAAGTACCTACCCCAAATGGACCATAATAACCACAGCATCGGCCTATGTTGCAACAGAATGTGACGAAAGAAAGCACGCCTCCTGGGATGTCTCAGTCGCTGAGCTGAAGGCATTTATTGCTCTGCTATATGTGAGGGGTGCATACTGCCGGAAAAAACATTGAAATTGAAAGTTTCTGGTCGGAGAAATGGGGAAATGCCTTTTTCAACTCCACATTATCTCAACCGGTTTCGGGAGATCATGCGCTTTCTGCGCTTTGACAGGAAGGAGACCCGACGCTCCCGGTTGACCACCGACAGGTTTGCGCTCATGGCTGAAGTGTGGGAGAGATTCAGGCAAAACTGCATCTCATGCTAGAAGCCAGGGCAGGACATCACCGTGGATGAACAGCTGTTCCCGACGAAAACAAGGTGCCGGTTCACGCAATATATGCCCAACAAGCCAGATACATTTGGAATTAAGTTTTGGCTGGCAGCAGATGTTGAGAGCAAATACCTGCTGAATGGCTTCCCATACCTGGGTAAGGATACAAGCAGACCAACCACGCAGTCCCTCGGAGAGAATGAGTAGACTTTGAATCATATCATTATCCAGCGTCTTTGAGCCTCGGAAAAGCGCTATATAAATCTAATGAATTATTATTATTATTGTAATTGCTAGGCAACGACATAAACAATGCAATGCCGCGGCATAGAGGGACTATTGTTTGTGCCGTTGCCTATAGCGGTTATAATGCATTTTTATATGTGGGTCGATTTGACGCCGTGGCGGTTATAGGTATAAATGCCTGTGTTTTTTATTTAGATGTATCTATACCATATTTAACAATAGGAAGTGCAACACAACACCATTTTAGGAAAAGTCAAAGACGGGGGGACTTCAATATTTTATTAAAACATGGTTATGTACAATTGAAAAACCCACTTGGGTCAAATTGACGTCATGGCGGTTCTAGTGTTAATTCAGCACATTGTCAAATGTTTCGATCACTTTTTCCTACACTTTGCACATAACTGTGTACAGACATAAGACTTCAGATGTAAGATTGACAAACATTCAGATATTACTTCTACCTGTTTCTTTTCAGTAAAACGCTTTTATGGTTTATGGATACCCAAGTATATCAAAGTTTTGATGCTTGGTAAATAAGTGTGTGTCAGCGCTGCTCCACAAGTGATGTGTTGAATAGTGTCCATGATGTAGGCTGTACCATAGTGACAATGGCTGTTATAGTCTACATCAGGGGTGGGCAATTAATTTTCACAATGGGCCACATGAGAAACCGGGACTATTGTGGAGGGACGGACCAGTAGGCTGGCAAATATAGAAGAGCAAGAGGACTCATTTAAACACAGGGAAGTAAATGCAGCTACAATTTTGACCTTTTGCAACATCAGTTTGTGCTTTATTTATTAACATTACATACATACAACATTACGAGTCACAGTGTAGTATTTCTACCTTCTGAAACGATGGCTAGGACTGGTGATATCAAGCGAAAGGTTCTTTATATACAAATCTGCTGACATACACTTTCTTTTTCAATAAAACAAGCTATTAGATATACACTTTAAATTCAATGTACAATTCACATTTCTCAAAAACAACAAACTGTCAACTTATATGACATCTTTCTACAAGACATTCTGGAACCTGCAGTTCTTCTTCTTAGTTAATACAACATAAATGTACTTCAATGTCAATCAATCATGTAACATATTAATCAATCTCTTTTAACTGTGAATCAATCATGTAACATGAACAATTTCAGAATAAAAGTCAGAAAAAAAAAGTTTCAGAACAAAAGTCAGAAAAAAAAGTTTCAGAATAAAAGTCAGAAAAAAAAGTTTCAGAATAAAAGTCCCCCCCCAAAAAAGTTTCAGAATAAAAGTCCCCCCCAAAAAAGTTTCAGAATATAAGTCAGAAAAAAAAGTTCATGAAACAGAAGAAAAAAAAATCAGACTTTTATTCATAAACATTTATCTCAGACTTTAAAAAAAAAAAAAAAAAAAAAAACGCGGTACGGAACGGGTCGGCACGGTAGTGGAATAGCGCCATGCACATACGTAAATTGAAAATAAAATTGTTGCCTTCAAAATAAAAGCAATGCAATTGTACTGGACCGCATTGCCTACACTTATTTACATGTTATTTCTATTATTATGAAGAAGAAAAAAACAATATATATTGACCTCACACAGGGCCGGACAGGGACAGCCATAGGACCGCATGCGGCCCGGGGGCAGTACAATGCCCAGGCCTGGTCTACATGGTGACTGTGGCTGTAGCTGGTCTGCATGATGAAGGTGAATGTTGGTCCCCATAGTGATGGAGACTATAGTTGGTGTCCATAGTGACTGTAACTCAGAGGTTTTTGATGATGTACATCTCTTGCGGACGCAGCTTCAATACCAGCTCCACTAGCAGGACAGCCTCACAGTCCTGGAATATACTGTACGCACCTGCACAGAGAGAGAGAGAGAGAGAGAGAGAGAGAGAGAGAGAGAGAGAGAGAGAGAGAGAGAGAGAGAGACAGACAGAGAGAGAGAGAGAGAAAGAGAGAGAGAGAGACAGAGAAAGAGAGAGAGAGGGACATGCCAGTTGTGTATGTGTGTGTGTGTGTGTGTGTGTGTGTGTGTGTTTGTGTGTGTGCACGAGTGTGTGTGAGTGAGTGTGTGTCTGTGTGTGTGTGTGAGAGAGAGAGAGTTAGTGTGTAACATGTTTGGACAGGGTCCACTTCTATGAGTGGAACATGTCTGTGGCGCTGGGAGGAGAGAGCGCGGTGGGATCCTCCATTGCTCGCGAGACTCTTTCTTCTCTCCAACTGCGTCCATCTGTTCATCTCTCCCTCCAGATCAGGGTGCTGGGAGGAGCGCACACACACACACACACACACACACACACACACACACACACACACACAGGGTCTACTCAGAGGCCCCAGGTGGGAGATTAGAGAGCCCCATTAAATACTAATTCACATACGAGCAGGTCTGAATTCTAATCATGAGATGAGCTCCTCTAGAGTTTGTCACAGTATTCAATATGGAACCTCTGAGCGGTGCTTAATGACTGGGGAACCATGTGACACTAAGGGCCAATCCCAATTCACCCCTACGGCTTCGTTTTGCGCGTTCACGTTTAGGGGTAGGGGTGTCCCAATTCATATTTCATCTAGCCATGGCTTAATTTCAAGGGCTAAATATGACTTCGTTTCGAGCGATTCCAGGACCAGACTAGCTTCGAAGCCATAGGGGTACGCTACCCCTTGATTCCAGGATGCATTGCGAATCATCTACAGAAATGTTATGTCGCTCTATTCAATGCGGAAATGTCATTACTTTCTCTGTAATTACTTATTAATAAAGATTTGAAAAATTATGATAACCATCTTATTATCTTAGTTTAATGTCATTACAATGCATTATAGACCTTTTCTTTATAACAAGCATAACAAAAAAAATCGCTTTTATGTTGAGGTGCTGTGTCTAACGTTACAGGATGATTTGTGGACAGTCGCGCATATGACATATTTCCATGTCTGATGTCTAATGTCTGATGTACTAATGTCATTTCAATGCATTATAGACCTTTTCTTTACAACAAGCATAACAAAAAAAATCGCTGTTATGCCGAGGTGCCTATGCTTAACATAGAAAGTTCCACAGTCCAGCGTGCTCCGTTTTAGCAGTAGAGGACTGGTAGCCTACCTGATCACTTCCATTAGACTATCAAAGCAGGACACCGGAGCACTCATATCTGCGTGTTTGTCACAGGGTGACAGTCCCTGTTCCTCTGCCCGGCGTCAGTCCAATGGAATCGTCAAGCACAGCCTTCCCCATAGAAATACATCGGTGCGCGATTACAGAGATGTACAATCATGTTTATTTAGAAATAAATTGTGGTGTTTGACAGCGGATGATGGTAGACATATTTAATGTAAGTTATCTATCTAAAGTTATCTATCCACAGGCTGATATGTGCATGATAGGCGCGAATTCCCCCCCCCCCCCTGGTGGTATATGACGCTATCTGTATTGCGGCACTTATTATACCAAAACAACTCGCAATCTAATCCGAGCAGTTGTTATTATGTAAGATTATCGATGGATGTGCCATTGTTGATGGAGGGCAGTGAGTGGGAGACTCATCAAGGGCATGTAGTTAATTAATGCAGTGGACAGCGGCTGTTTTTCTTTTATTTGATGACTTGTTTGATCGATTGATAGCGTAAAAGTGAAGTTGTGAATGAGTCGCGAGCGTCAATGCTTTTCTACGATACTACTGATGACGTAATCAGTCTTGAAGGGTTGTCCCATTTCATAGGGGTAGATTTCAACCCCGACGGCTTGTGGCTCTGTTCGAAGGCCTTGGCTCGAAATCGAGTCACACTCGAAAACGAGCCATAGGGGTAGAAAAGGGAATCGGGATTGGGCCTAAGGATATTGTGGAGATATAACAGATGATCTTTAGAGGACTTACAGATGGTTGTGGTTCCACACACACAGGAGCGCACTGACATACACATACACACACACACACACACGCACACACACACACAGGTTTTGAAACATAAACTCTCACTGCGCTCTCCACCTAAATAGGTCTCGTTCCACTTTGCTAGCCTGCAAGAGGCCACAACCCTGCACTCCATAGGCCCCCTCCTGCCTGACTGGAACACGAGTTATTGAACAGAGGTGAAGGAGATGGCATGTCATCCCCCCAGCCCTCCCCCAGCCCCCCCCCCCCACAGCCATAGGAACAACTTAGTAGGTCAGTGTTTCACTACTCTTGGAAATCCCAAATAACATCACGGTCAAGGCCTTTACAGTATGAGATCGTCATTATCACTGTTGTAACTCCCAATGCACATGCTTCACATTCTTCAAATCAACAGCAGTGTCAGCTCATTATCAACATCCCCCAGCCATTGGATCATCCGTTCCCCTAAACAAAAGGACTCATCCCTCACAGCGAGTGCCCTGGGGTTCCTAGAGTGTGGTGGGGTCTGCTGTTCCCTCCTTTGCTGTTCCCCTATCAGTTGAACAGTCGCCTGCTCTTCCTATGACCCTGCAGCCTGCAGCGGTGACGCAGGGTTGGCTGGAGGTTTAAAGCACCTTTGTCATTGATATGATCTTTGTCTCTCTTTTCCTGTCGCAGGGAGGCCCAGACCTCTGAGTTTCGCCTTACAGGACCTGCCCTGCTGAGTGTGGCATTAAATATCAATACACGTTTATGAGGCCTCATAAACGCTGGGCACTGAGAGAGAGAGGGAGGGAGGGGGGAGGGGGTGGGGGGTGAAAGAGAGATGGATGGACCTCATCTCCAATCTGTACCTGGAAGAAAAGGAGGGTGAATTAGAAGAGAGGGAGAGAGGGGGAGGATGAGTTATAAAACAGAGAGAAAAAGTAACATGAAAACAGCAGCACACCGTGCCAGCAGCCTGTCCACCTGTTGCATGTTGGTGTGATCATGATGTTCCTTGTTCCTGATTATAACTCCTACTTATAACTGTGTGTTTCCCTTGTCTATAACATGTCTATAACTGTTCTATACTGTATCAAGTGTTTGTGTTATGTGTGGTCCCCAGGAAAGGTAGCAGTAACAATAGCAACAGCTAAGAGAGATCCTAATAAACTAAACAAAAATAAAGTAATGTAAACTAAATCAAATTAAACTAAACTTAACTAATATAAACTAAACTAAACTAAAGGAAATGTGTTATTATCTTATTTAAAATCTGTATTTCTTTCTTATCCTCTTATTAACCTACTTGATACTTTCACTTCTTAGTTGAGGAAGACACAATACATTTCCTCAGTTTCTTTTTCCATTTTCCTCAGTATGGTTCTGAGCGGTGTTAAATTCACTTGTTTTAAGTGCAGCAAAGCAACACACATACGTAGATCACAGGTCAATGATGCAGTGTAGATTCAGGGATCCAGATCAGACAACCGTAAAAACAAAAGGCCTAATGGTAGGACAGCTCTAGTGACTGTGCTGCAGTATATTTGGGGGGACAGTGGGCTGAAGGGGGTGTGGCCCAGCATCGGCCCTAAAAAGATTAATCCTGAGTCCACAAAGGCCCAGGGGGCTGCAGGGGCCGGGCCGGGGGAGAGAGTGGGCTGAGTGCTGGTTAAACATTGTGGGGCCCTGGGCCCACTCCTTATTGTCTAGTTAGCATCTCTACCCAGGACCCTGTTAGCAGCGTAAAGACAGGCCCCCGGAAGGCAGAGGGAGCCCCCTACAAAAGGCCGCCGGTCACCAAAAGGCTCCAATGGAGATGTATGAGTCTGGGCTCGGGGTAGGCGACACGTGGGAACCCTAGTTGTAAAAAAAAAAAACCAAAGCAGGACAGATTGGACAGGGAGAGGACCCCCTCCCCCCTCCAGTCCTCTTTTTTTCCTCTGTTTCTCTGTGTCTCTGCACCCTGACAGAGATGAACGGGACATGCAGCCTTCCAGAACAACAAACAGACACGGCCTCATTTCCACAATGTGGGCGAGGGCAGGCATAAAGGAGGTGCCATCCCATTAGGACCTTGGCTCCATGCCGTCGAGGCTGTGCCAGAGGGAAGAAGGGGTGGGGGTGGGGGGGAATGCTAGAGCCCCCCAACCAGGAGAGGAGGTCTTGGCTGTTTTGTTTTCTCAAAAAAAGCATAATAAAAAAACTCTCCTTAATTGGTGCTCAACAGAATTAGCATTTGCAAGCAGATTAGATTTCCTCTCTCCTTTTTTGCTATTGTGAGTGGCGGTGACCCCATCCCAGCTATTCATTTTCAGTCTTTCTCTCTGTTTTATTGAGCATCAGTGAAAGAGGAAACTCTTGTAAGATTGCACCATTCTCCGCTCCATGTCTCCACCCCCAGTTTTAGTCAACCTAGTCTATGATCTCTTTAAACAATCGCCTTCTGCTCCGCCATTGAAAAGCCTGGAGGAGAAGGAATTTTGAATTTTGTTATGTTAAACTGTCCAGAAGGGACAGATTTAATACCTGATCCAACTTATAACGGTCACAGTATATCTGTACATCTGGGTGTAGAAGCCATAGGGTGAATGAACAACTATTGTCATTAGAGAACTAACAATGCTGGTCTTCCTACAGTAAAACACATTTACATTGTGAGTCTTTAAACTGATCAGAGTTGAACACAGCCATTTGAGTGAGAAATCTACCAACGAGAAATGCATCTCAACAAATCCACCACTGCTCTTTAAGTTGATTCATAAACAGCCGACACACTTTATCCACGAAAAATCTATTTTTGATAGGTTTTCCTTCAGCAAAATACTGTGTATAAAATGATGTCAAAGCTGAGACTGAAATATAATCCCATTAACTTTGAATGGCAAGTCTATTATTCTGCTGCATAATGTGTCTCATGCACCATGAAGAAATCATCACCCCATAGAAACTGCTGGGAGAGAAAGGGATTTGTGACGCCTTGACGTCTTTATGAATATACTAATATGGCTGATGGGAGCTCGAACGGCTGAAAGAAGTTCAAGACGTCAACATCCGCTTCATCAGAAATGACATCTAAGCGTGGCCGATTTCTCCAGAAATATCTCCACTTCCCTAACTGGAATTATGGATAATAATCTCCATGGAGAATCACATTCAACCACAATACTGTACATCCCAATTGTAATCCTCAACTCCAAAAATGTGTTTATTTCAAAATGTGACTGGAAAAAGTTTTCCATGCAGCAGTCAGAGAAGTCTTCAAGCGGTGCCACAAGGCAGAGAGGGATGGTTCTGTTAGAACCGGAGGATGAGAGAGAAGCTCCTGTACTGCTGTACTCTCCCAGGCTTGTCAACAAACCTATTTTAGAAAATGTGCAACTCTCAGCTTTCAGAGTTGCAGAAGTGGAGGGTTGTGTCAGGAGAATGAAGGCATATCGCCACAGGGTCTGTGTTGTTCTGGAGGGATGGAGGGATGAAAGAGGGAGCTCTACGTCTCCAGCGTCCTCCACCGAATTCAAATGATGCACTGATGTTCTACTCACAGTCAGGAACAATTTACACACACACAGACACACACATGCGCACACACACGCGCACACACACACACACACACACACACACACACACACACACTCACAAACACTCACACTCACTACAATCACTGCTGCTATTTATTACTGCAAGCTATTGCTCACTTATTGCCTTATTTACTCTTATGCCTATAACTTTTATTGCCTATTGTGTTATTATTGTATGTTTATTCTGTTGTCCTGATAGCTGCACTGTTGAGAGGAAGCTGGCAAAGTCAGCATTTTATTGCACAACGTAAAACCTATATCCCGTGCATATGACCAATAAACTTTGACTGAAACATCATGTGAATATCATGTGGATGGTACACACTAAATTAAATAGTATGGTAGAGTACACAGTAACCACACCACACATTCTGAAATACTCGCTATTAAAAGTAATTTAATGTTAGCAGTTATGGGGCCAGTTTCACAGACAAGGCTTAAGCCTAATCCTGGACTAAAAAGCATCTTCAATGGAGATTTTACATTGAAAGTGTGATTTAGTCCAGGACTAGGCTTAAGCCTTGTCTGTGAAACCGGCCCCTAGTGTATCCACTTGTAGATGAGCACATATAAATATATACATCAAGCTCAACATGTCTGTCATCTACAGGAGCTGTTGGATCTAACCAAACATTCTCAGTGACCCTTTCACCACCAGGTCCTCATGGCTGTGATCTTCACGTCGGGGGGGGCGGGGGAACACAAGGTCGTTAGGGAGGGGGCGGCGGGGGATCATTGATATACGCATATTTTGGGAAAGTGAGTGTTAAAGAGTGGGAACGTACCCTGCCTTTGTGATGCAGGAGGCACAGGAGGGTTACCCCAGGTTGGACTCTGCCCCCTGACCCCGGGGCCTCTTTGATGCTGCGCTGCTCCAGGACGTTCTCCCCTGAGGAGGGCCCAGCTTGACGTGGCCCTGGGACCGGCCCGCAGCGCCTGCACCTCCATCGAGAGACCCGCCAGGACCGGTGGCCACGCTTTTGTCTCCAAAGAAAATGAACGTAGCTTTGGGGCGGGGTCACACACAAGGGGGCACGGAGAGGGCCGGCTGAGATCAAAACAAACAGAGGCAGGATACAGTTCACATGGCATTCTCTGGCCTTGAGGATTTCAGTTAGGTACAGACAAGCAATATATGGTTATTACAAGCAATAATGGTTTAGCAGCACAGAGGTATAATAATGTCTACATATTCTATCATTTAGAATACGTTTCACCATCTTTCCAGTTGGCTTCTCTCTATACGCACATGCATATTCTGTGAGAGTGGAGAGAAAACAGTGTCTATATTTCAAGCCAGGTTTTTGGCTGATTAAGCATGAGGACCATCTGGGATATGCAGTATTGATGTCAATTTCTGCATCTTAATAGATGCTGTGTTTCGACTGTGTTTTGCAATGTTACAAAAATGTCTTACTATCTTCATTAGTGCAGCTCTGCCCCCTAGTGGTATGGATGACAAAAGTCATGTGTTGTTGTTTGAAGTCCTTCATATCTCTGGTGTTTGAGGAATGTGGCTTTTCCTGTAATTAACTAAACTTAAACCTCTATAACTGCAGGCGTGAAACTCACTCAATACATGGTGTACAGCACACAGCATATACGCTCATAAGTTCCTTATTACGCAAGTGATTTTAAAGTAGATTTCCACCTTTTAAACAGACCAAACGCAAAAATAAACACAATGGAATTGGCCAGATATATGTTAGGGTGAAATCACCACCTCAACCTCCCCAAACCCTGGACACGGTGGGCTCTGCCACACAAACACAACACACCCTAAAGACCTCAGGCTTTAATAATCCTACCTCCGTGCTTCACCAGAGACTAAACCGTTCATATCAGAAGTGGCTTGTGAGAATCTCTCATTTCCTCTCTCTCTCTCTCTATGAAGATTGAATAATGCAGTGGAGCCAGCTGTTGAAGCATATTTGTGTGGCAGGCAGTTTGGGGAGCAGCAGGGTGGTGACGTAAGACTCAGATCAGCACTGCGGAGGTTAGCAGGCCTGCTGTCTTGTCGTCTTTGAAGTGCCTACCCCACCACCACCACAGCCACCATCACAGCCACCACCACCACCTCTCTCTGGGACCCCCTCATTATGCCCCCAGGGCTTTAACCCATCTCTATGTTTGTTAAATCTGACCTCAGTAAACCTCCCAGGGTAAATGGGATAATCCGTTTGGTGGATATTAGGTTTTTTTAAGAATGATGAAAGTCAGAGGTCATTTACAAATATAGCACTGTTTGTTTGTTTGTTTGTTTTGGCGTTACCCAAAGGATGGCATAGCCAATGAGAAGGATGGGGACTCTAGTCCTGCTCAATTTACGCAGATTAAACCATCAATCATTACTAACCGATAACATTTTGGATTATAGGTTAGGAGCCTGTTTAGGATACGTATGTCTGGCATACAGTGATGACCAATGATTACAAATGTAATTCATTCATTCACAGTCTTCCTGTTGTGTTGTGTTGGTATCTACAGTTATCATTCTAAAAGCCATCCAAAAGGAGGAGATACACACTGTACTGTTCTGTATGTATGTCTCTGTGCACCTGAGTCATGGAAGGTGAACGTCAGTTAATCTCTCTATCTCTCCTCTCCTCTCCTCTCTCCTGACGGAGAGATGAAGGTGTGCTCTCCATTTTTAATGCCATCAGGGTGGCCTGAGGAGGCAGGGAGGCATGCCAGCGAGGCAGACACGTGCTTGTACTCAAACATGGATGAGTGTCAATGCACAGAGCCAGGGTAAGGAGAAGGACGTCCTCCCCTGGGATGGCCGAGCCTGCCAGGAAACTACAAATCAGGCCTACGAAGCCCAGAGGACAGTAGGACATTACAGCAGAGGTGTTAGAGGGTGTAGGCTGGTCAGGGCTCTGTTGGCGGAAGGTCTGTAAAGAGGTCAGCACAGGGTTTCTAAACCACCTGTACATTCAACTCGGTCGAGGTAAAGGGGATGTTCTTTCTGACTAGATAGTCACTTGGCTCATGAAACACACGTCAAGTTGTTGCAAATAGACCCTCACAATTCTAGGTGCTCCGAACGAGTCTCGAACCTATCTTGACTGGACGTCTGGACTGGAAATACTGTTGATGTGAGAGAGTCAGTAGGAAGCTACGTTTCTTTTGACATAAGAGCCTGTTCATCTCTTCTCCTCTCTCTGTTCCTCTCTTCTCCTCTCGACATCGGAGGAGGGGCTCATTAATGCATGGAATTTGAATGAGGAATGGTATTGAACATTCCTCACTCCATTCCATGCATTACAATGAGGTCGTCCTCCAATGTCTGCCTCCACCAGCCTGAGATACACAGACGTGTAAATATCATTAGCAAAGATTAGGTTAAAGTCATTCAGAAGTACCATGTCTGGGTAGGGTCTGCTTAGGAGATCAGAAGAGCCTTAGGAAACTCAGTTCGACCGAGAATCCCATTTCACATGTCCTTCTTCTAAAGGACACAAAGCCGATCAGCTCAACTTTGACTAATTCCTCACAACTCTTTTTTCTGTCCAATTTCCACTTCAAATTTCATCTGGCATTTAAACAATGTCTGGCCCTAATAGGCCTATGACCATTACTAATATTACATCCCAGTGAAAAATGGTTCTATTCTCCTCCGTCTGGAGTTGGAGTTGAAGCAGATTATGGAATCCCACTCGTACTGAGCAGATAAATCGCCCCTCATTTCTCTGCAAATCGGCAGCTCTCAAGCTCTTCGACTTTGGGAGAGGCAGCAATATCCCAGGGTGCTGGTAGCCTGTTCTTTCTTTTTTTTTCTTTCTCCTCCTTCCTCTCGCTCGCTTCTGAAAAGTAATTTAATTCTGCCTCCCCTTTATCCGGCGTGTGAAAGAGAGACGGAGAGGTAGAGAGGAAGAGCTTGAGGGTCTCAAGGCTACATTAACTACCCCTCCCTCCTCCCATCCTCCATTCTACTGTCAGAGAACATGACGTGGTTAGCAACAAAGGCATTGTAAGCACCGTTCGCGGGTGTCTG
Organism: Nansenia antarctica; assembly: GCF_963989245.1. NCBI lineage: Eukaryota > Metazoa > Chordata > Actinopteri > Argentiniformes > Microstomatidae > Nansenia > Nansenia antarctica. Next base: position 43,644,735 of record NC_137674.1, read on the forward strand.
GGACAAAGGAAGCCCACCTGTGAGCCCAACCTCACACAAAGAGAACCGCCAGGTCAAAACGTCACTCTTCCTTCAGTCTACCATTTGTCAGACACCTGTGACAAGACAGAGATGTGCATCACCCAGTGGTAACCAGACAATTCCAAAAACCAAAACAAATTCGAAAACAACGTGCCGTGCTGTATAGAGCTATGATTGAATGGAACAATATGTCTTATGATGATTTCTTGTGTTCTGTGTAGACCCCAGGACGATTAGTAGTAGTAGTAGTAGTAGTAGTAGTAGTAGTAGTAGTAGTAGTAGTAGTAGTAGTAGAGTAGAGTAGTAGTAGTAGTAGTAGTAGTAGTAGTAGTAGTAGTAGTAGTAGTAGTAGTAGTAGTAGTAGTAGTAGTAGTAGTAGTAGTAGTAGTAGTAGTAGTAGTTTGATTGATTGATTGAAAACTTTATTAGAAGATTTGCAGAAGTAGGTACATGAAAGTACATATTACATACAAGGTCAACTAACAGGATAAAAACCCAAGAAAGCCACTGGCTTATTTCAATTGGGGTCCTTGATTCTCAATTCATCGTTACATGTAAGACCGACAAAAAAAAACTAGTACTATCTACAAGATAATACAGACAAATAACTAGTACTATCTACAAGATAAACATACATCCAACATGGGAAGAACAATACAACAAAACATAAGGTATGTACAGCGGGTAGGACAGGTGGGGACATACACCACAGGTGGGGGCGGGGGACAAAACAAAGTATGTACAGTGGGTAGTTCGGGCAGGGGGACAGACATATAATATGTACAATGGGTAGTTCGGGCGGGGGGACAAAACAACAAGTATGTACAGTTTTTGATTTAGAGGGTCCAGTTACGGATTGCAGCCTCCTGTAAATGTTTTTTGAGAGTGGTTTTGAAGGTGGGCAGTGTTTTGCACTCCTTTAAGATTAGAGGAAGGGCGTTCCACATTTTTACTGCATACTTTGCAAACAAGTTTAACCCCTTGTTTGTGGTGCAACGCGGTTGAACGTGGTTCGTGGAGCTTCCTCTGGTATTGTATGTGTGGACGTTGTTCACTTTTTGGAAGTATGTTGACAGGTACTTGGGTGTCTTTGTGGTGTAGCGTATCTTGAAGACCAGGCCCAGTGCAAGCTGCTGCACTCTGTCAACTACTCGTAGCCAATCAAGGCTCAAAAAATGAGCAGCGGTTAGATGTGTCCTAGGGTTGAGGCCTAGCAGAAGCCTAACCAGTTTATTTTGGGCTGTCTGGAGTCTTGTTTTTTGGGCCTTTGTGGTTCTATAGTACCATGATGTTACGGCATAGTCGAAGTGACATTGAATGAGAGCTCCTGATAGGGTCCTCAGTGTGTTTTTACTGACAAGTGAGGATATCCTGTACAAGAATCTAGTTCTATGGTTAACTTTTTTGATTACTTTTGCTGCCATTTTATCTCCGGAAAGATTTGCCTCTAAGATGGAGCCCAGGTATGTAATATCCTCTTTTCTTGTGATAGTAATGTTACCCACTTTTATTTTGTAATTTACAGCCTTTCTGAGTTTAGATGGGGATCCGTATAGGATGGTTTCAGTTTTACCTAGGTGTATTGATAGTTTATTGTCAGCTAGCCAGATGCAGATTCTACTCAGTTCAGTGCTTAGCGCTTTTTCCACCTGCAATATGTCCCTGTCAGAGACCAGCAGAGCCGAGTCATCCGCGAACAGGAACAAATTGCAATCACATGCTGATGACATGTCATTCACATATATTAGGAACAGTAAAGGTCCCAATATGCTTCCTTGTGGAACGCCGCAGGTCACTGGGAGGGGGGGGGACAGTGTTCCGTTCACACTAACCACCTGTTCCCTCCCCTCTAAGTAGGATTGCATCCAGCTCACCGATGTTCTATCGAACCCAATTGCTTTCAGTTTATCTAACAATATGTGGTGATCTACTGTGTCGAAGGCCTTCTGTAGGTCCAGCATGACCATGCCGCAGTACTTGCCCGAGTCCACCTCATGGTTGATGTGGTCGTTCAAATAGAGAAGGCATGTGTCAGTGGAATGGGATGTTCTGAATCCTGATTGAAATTCATGCATCAGATTTTTTTCGGTAAGGTACCTATCAACCTGTTCATAAACTATTTTTTCCATAAGTTTCGAGATGGAATTAAGAATAGAAACAGGTCGGTAGTTGCCTGGGTCTAATTTGCTTCCTTTTTTATACAGTGGGGTTACCCTTGCTATTTTAAAGTCAAGGGGGACGTGTCCCTGTTTGATGGAGAGGTTTATTATGTGGGTGATGATTGGGGTAATGGAGGCAGCTGAGTCTTTTAGAAATCTGGCTGGAATATTGTCATGGCCCGTGGCCTTTTCTGAGTGTAGAGCGCCCAGTTTTTTAAACACCTCATCGTTTGACACCATGGAGAGTTTAAAATCATCTTTGCGTACACCCAGTTTATTGTAGAACGCACGGATGTGCTCTACACCATAACGCCCTGAGTGGGGTGGTAGATTGTTAACTAATTTAGTGGCTATGGTTGTAAAGAAAGTGTTTAAGCACTTAGCCACATCCAGCTTGTCTGTAAAGAGAGAATCTCCAGATTTTATGCTAATGTTTGTAGACCTGGTTTTGAGTTTTTGACTGCAACCTAGTTGGCGATTAAGTAGCTTCCAAAGGTCACGTGGTTTGTTTAAGTTTTCTTCGATTTTGTTATCGAGGTATTTTTTTTCTTAGCAGATTTGGTCATGGTAATTACCTGATTGCATAGTTTGTTGCATTGTTTTTTAATTTTCTCAAAGTGGTTTTTGAGATCTTCGTTTAAGTGTTTCACTAATTTTGATTAGCATTTTTGAACTTCAGAGCATTTTAGGTCTCTGACTTTCATAGCATTTAGAATGTCCGAATTCATCCATGGTTCCGATCGGGCTTTAACCCTGGTGGTTCTCATGGGGGCTATACTGTCAATAATATTTAGGAATTTGGTTTTGAAACCTAGCCATGCCTCCTCAACCTGTGTGCTTTTTAGTTAATCTAAACTAAGACTAGTAGTAGTAGACTAGTAGTAGTAGTAGTAGTAGTAGTAGTAGTAGTAGTAGTAGTAGTAGTAGTAGTAGTAGTAGTAGTAGTAGTAGTAGTAGTAGAGTAGAGGGAGTACTCCGTAATGCGGATCCTAATAAATCAAAATTCTTAATCAAATCACCCAATTCCTAATCAGTACACTGGACCTATGAATATGGGAGTCTACTGTCTAATGTTGGGGAGTAGTAGTACATGTAGTTCAACTATCAGTTGAATTTTGCTGTAGCTTGGTGGTAGCTCAACTAAATTCAAATCCAAGTAATTTCTCTTGTAGTTAACTACTCTTTTTTTTCAATGTAGTGGTGAAAGAAAACAATAAACAGTGGAATGTAACTATTATTCCAGCCCTTGAACTTTAATTCCCCTCCTATTTCTTCTGTTACTGCCTCCGGTCTTCCCACTTTGCTCCACCTTTTTCTCTCCCAGTGATTTCAGTCACACACTGTCTGTCACATGACTGGTCATCTCCCAGTACCTGACTGTCGTGTGTTGGATAAGGTAGTTTTGTTTTTGTTTTTTAGGGGCAGTCCCACTCATATTTTTCATTTTTATTGACAATACAGTATAGATTATGACAGGAAGGATGGGTGAGAGAGAGAGGAGGGATGACATGCAGGATATGTCCCCGGCCGGAATCGAACCGGGGACCCTGCGGTTACATGGTGAAGGTAGTTTAAACTACTTTAGTAGCTTTACTTTTTCAAAGCAGCTTTAGTTTGACAAACTATATTTCTCCCAAGGGTAGCAGTAGTGTAGTTCGACTTCTTTCCTTAAGTAATTGGTAATCTAGTTCAATCCATTTTCAGAGTAGCTTCCCCCAACACTGCAACTGTGTAGACTGCCCACAGGCAACAGGAGACCTCTCCTCGACCCACTGTTAGGCTGAGGCTGAAAGTGAATAAAGCCAGGCAGAAAAGGTCACCTCTTGATTGATTGATATGTTGTTGGTGGATAGTCATTCATACATAATCATAGAGAACTATCTCTGGGTCCAATCACCCAGCACTGTCGCTGTGACTTTGGAGAATCTTTTCATATCAGGGACCTCCATTTTATCAGTTGTTACTGGGCAGACAGATATAACACACCATGTCTCTGGCCTTCAGGGGGAGAGAGAGAGATGGAGTGAGTGTGAGAGGGAGATTGAGGAAGAGTGTGAGGTGGAGGCACCTGTCCAACTCTGTCCAGTTGACTTGGCACATGTTCTCACTCCTCCACTCAATCCCCTCAAACACACACACACACACACACACACACACACACACACACACACACACACACACACACACACACACACACACACACACACAGTCCCCTCTGACCCCCCACAGGCCCACACGTGGAGATTTTAAACCTGCACAGCTCTGACTATGCCCAGATGAGTCATAACAACACTGTTGATAGAGTTTTTTTTGTGATCAATTTTTAATTTTGATTTTATGTACAAACACACAAAGGACAATGACAAAACAATTACCAAAATACACAACATTTCATACCTGCATACATTCCCCCTACCTACCCTCCCACACCAAGGTCTTACTCCGCCCAAAAACCCTCAAAAAGGATTTAAACCAGCTCAACATAAATGCCATCAAATAAAATAAATAAACTTAATAGGATAAACATAAAACATTAAATACTATAATATTCAAATATCAATACCCACCCCATTACAAACCATAAGTTATGCATATCACCTCTGCATACATTCTATAAAGGAAGTCCATAAACTAATATTCTTTGCTTGAGCGCCATGCATGCTGGCCACGGACCTTTCTAGTTTGGCTAGATCTAACACAGTGTTTAACCAATGCTGATAGGACAAGTCATGGGGGTCTTTCCACCTCTGAGCTACCAGTTTTTTGGCGGCTGTGAGGCCTACCAGAAGCCAGCGTTGGTGCATCATTGATCAATTTAAACTGGTAAAATCATTCAGTAGTAGAATTATTGGGGAGCAGGGGATAGAGGACCCAAGAAACTCAGACATCTTATTGATGGCCATACCCCAGAATGATTTAACACCAGGGCAATCCCACACCATATGGATGAAAGTTCCTGTTGTGTTTAATGAGCATAACTGACAGTTTGGCGAGGGTGTTAATTTCATCAAAAAAAGTTTGCGGGGTGTACAATATAGCCTGTGTGCAAAGTTATAGTGAATCATCTGATGATTGGGGTTGCGAGATGCTAAGTTGATCTTAGTCCAAACCGTAGTCCAATTGATTGTAGATGGTGAGATAGAAAGGTCATGGCTCCAACGCAAGTTAATTTGTAGAGGGATATCTGCACATTTGATCATAAGTGTGTATAGGTTAGAGACTAAGGCTGTGGTAGGTTTACCAACAAACATTTTGTGGATGGGATGTACCTTCAAGTCTTCTCCCCAGGGAACTCCGTATGCCCGTAGGGCACTGCGGAGCTGGAGGTAGAAAAAGAAAGAGGTGCCAGGTAAATTAAAGTGAGATTGCAGGTCTTGAAATGATCTAAATTCAACACTGTTGATAGAGTTGACAGCAGGGGCAGAGACAAACAACACGACTGCAGTGGTGTGTGTGTGTGTGTGTGTGTGTGTGTGTGTGTGTGTGTGTGTGTGTTTGTTTGTGTTTGCCTATTTATCAGTATTGCCCCCCGTGGTCCCTAGCAGGTCTGTAACAGCGCCATGGTGAGGTCTGTCATTGTGACTCACTGCTGCAGGTCCATGGCAGGGGAGGACAGTAGAGGCACAGAGCTCTGTACACGAATAGAGAGAACAGCATCACCACACAGCTTCCTTTGAAGAAAGAGGGTTTCACTTGACTGACAGGGGGTGCTGTAGAGCTCAATTACTGCTTTGAGGGTCAACTATCTTGCATGAGCACATCAGAGACACACAACTTGTTTTCGATCCACCAATGTTCATTTATTTATGGTAAAGAAAACTGTCGTGATGTTAGACAACATCTACATTTCACACAGTAGTCCATCAGATATAAAAAGACTGTATCATGTCAAAAACTTAAATGAGCTTATACACTCACCAAACACTTTATTGGGAAAACCTGTACACCTTCTCATTCATTCAGGTGGTGTAATGGTGTGGGGAATGTTTTCTTGGCACACTTTGTGCCTGATAATACCAATCAATCATCGCTTAAATGCCACAGCCTATTTGTGTATTGTTGCTGACCATGTGCATCCCTTCATGGCCACAATGTACCCGTCTTCTAATGGCTACTTCCAGCATGATAATGCACCATGTCACAAAGCAAAAGTCGTCTCAAACTGGTTTCATGAACACGACAATGAGTTCAGTGTTCTTCAGTGGCCTTCCCAGTTCACCAGATCTGAATCCAATAGAACACCTTTGGGATGTGATAGAACTGGAGACTCACAGCTTGAAAGTTCACCTGAAAAATCTCCAGGAATTGCATAATGCACTCATGTCATCAAGGACCAGAATGTCAAAGGAATGTTTCCAACATCTTGAGAGCGAAGGGAGGCCATACCCAGTATTACTATAGTGTTCCTAATAAAGTGTTCGATGAATATATGTTCCCTGTGGATGTTATGTTAAATGGTGTTATATCCCTCCCTCCTTCCTTCCTCCCCTCCCTCATGAAACAAAAAAAGAGCATTAAAATATACAGTAGAACCTCTCTCTGGAGATGGGTCGAAGGATGTTATGAAGAATTCTGAGGCTGGGGTAGTCCCAAGGTAAGAGAGAGACAGAGAGAAGAGAATGAGAGAGAGGGGTTCTTTCTGTACCCTGAGGACCCTGTGTTCGGAGACACACTGTGATATCCGAGAGACATGCAGAAACATTGCTGAGGAAATAGACAATAGTCACTGCATTAGCAAATAGCTCAGCATTAGCAAAGAACATATCCATGACTATAGAGGGTGACATCAAAGCTGTACTCCCAAATACTTCATTCTTCAAAAATGTTGTGAACACAAAATAATGGTCCAAAACAACACATCTGTCCTGGGACTGATGGGAGCTGAAAATCAAAAACAAGTAATTGAAAATCAAAATTACATCAAAACCTTGGCTGAAGTTTTGCTGCTCACAGGTACTCAGAATAATGCACAGCATGGACATGATGAAGCTGAAACCTCAAAGAACAGAGGGAATTTCCTTGAGATTTTAAGTCTCGTGAGTGAGTCTGATCCATTTATTAAAAAAAGATTGAAGTACACGAGTAAAGCCATTCAAAATGAGATCTTAGAATCTTTGGCAGGAATGGTGCATGAGGAAATGATAAATGAAGTTAAAGTCAGTGAGCACTTCCCAGTTATAGCAGATGAGACTAAAATTATGAGCAAAAAGGAGCAAATGTCCCTTGTCATAAGGTACTATTATGATGGCATCGTACGGGAGAGCTTCCTTGGGTGCCGGGAAGCAGAACACTTGGATGCAGGTAGTTTAGCCAATAAAATAATTTCCTGCTTGGAGAAGTATGTGCTGGAATACAGAGAGAATCTGGTAGGTCAAGGATACGATGGAGCTGCAGTCATGAGTGGCAAGTGTTCTTGAGTCCAAGCTAGAGTAAAGCAAGATTCCAAGTACACATTCTATATCCACTGCAATGCACACTGTTTAAATCTTGTTCTTGTGGACTGTGTGAAAAAGGTCTCTGAAGCTGGATGCTTTTTCTCTTTGCTGGAAATTTGCCAATGCAGCCATTTCTTGGCAAAAAATACTGTAATTGTGAGTTTTTGTTGCATGTGTGAAAAGATATATAAATGTCTATCTCTGATAGTTGCTTAAACATTTTTTTAGAAATAAATAGGACTACCGGTAGGTTAAGTGTTCAACATAAAAGTTGATTTTACGTTGTCTCATTATTATGTGATTCACATGCATAAAAAATCACCAGAATGCAGGAAATTAGGTGTCTGAAATTAAAAATGTGTCTGAGGGAGATCACCTCTGCCACCCCCAGCTAGAACCTCATGCCACCCATTTGCCACCCTTTTGCCACCCCAGGTAAAACTTGCTAAAACCGCCCCTGCCATACGGGCAGACAGAGAATGTGGATCTACAGGCCAGGGGGTATCTGTCTCTCCTTGTGCCAGGGACGGACTGGTTGGAACAATATAACAGCCCTGGATTTTCACCCGGGTGGGGGGGGGGGGGGGGGGGGGGGTGCAGAGTAGCTGGCCAGATGGCCAGTCCGCTACCGCCTGGTATGGTAGACTTATGAGGCCTGTGCACCGAGCACCGAGCATGTTCCCCAGAGCTCCAGCTGTCCATTACACTCTCAGAAACCCAGTGCCCCTCAACCCCCACCTCCACCGCCCTTCTCCACTCACACACACACACACACACACACACACACACACACACACACCGTAAACACGCTGACTCACAGCTTTACGACCTTGTTAAACACTGAGGTTTTATTCTCCTGAAGGACCATAATGTTTCCCAGTGTCCCCCAGAGCCTCCATCATCTACGCAGCACGCCCGAGTGAGTGAGAGCCTGAGGACCCGATTCGGGGTGAAATTGTGTCACGGATTTGCGAGAAAAAAAACATCATTTTGTTTGGTCGCTATGGCGACGGGGTAGCCGTGATGGTGGATGTCAGCTTGAATTAAGACCGCTGTGTGTTCCTTCCCGTCCTGGCCGGACCTGACCGTGCCCGAGCCGTCCTTCCCAGATAACGGATCACACTCTATTCTCCTGTAATCTACTGTTGCTTTCTTTCACCTCAGAGGAACCCACTTGGAAAAGCGATTTGGATAAATAGTTTTGACTGTAAATCATGAACATGCCGGCTCTTATCACTGCACCACTGCTTGGTGAGGAAGTACGGATGGACGATTGGGAACCATCATTTTCTCCCATGCATAGAGGTCCTATGAAGGTCATTCTCTTGGTTCGGTCTGCTCTGCCTCTGCTTTGACGTGGTTGTGGGGTCACGAGGACAATCAGATCAGATGCCAGGGGAATCAACCCGCCCTTATACTGTACCGCATGAAGGAAAGAACTTGTATATGCATCCTCTAGGATGCGTGTGGTTATGGATATGGGTCTGGATGACACACTTCAAATCCAACTGGCTGGCTTTGTGTGCTCAGAGCAACACAAACAGTACCTACAGATCAATTCTATAATGGTACAAGTGTTACTGGCACACTGTAAAACGAAATAATAGGATAGATGTCGTCTTTAAGATAAGGTGCTGTGTTCATTTGAAAAGTAGAGTTTCTGGTTGTAGTTTATGGTTTCTGATAAAAGTATGAATATGAGCATGGACACAGACACGTACAGTATGGATGACATGAATTCCTCCGACAAATAGTAGGGTGTTCGCAGAACAGAGAAGAGAGAGCGAAGAGAGAGAGAGAGAGAGAGATGAATCACAGGCACCACTTAGTCTAAATCGGAGCTCATTCATCAACAGGAAACCGGAGCTGGGAGGAAGTCTCTCTGGAGACCGAGTTAAGTGGAGGGAACCAATCAGCATGTCCTTTAAAGCCCCGCCTCCCGGTGATGACGAGGAAGCCTGTCTGGTGAAACTTTGACGACTGTTTTGGGGGGGTTTCTGAAGCAGGTGACCACTTCAAACTGTGACCCGTGCGCTCCTAGTCAGGGGATTACGGTTAACAGGAGGCCGGGGGTTAAAAGGAGGAAGTGGAGCGCCAGTTTGGGAAGTCTGAGGTTCGGTGTGCACGCCGAGTAGCAGTCACAACACGGCGCATTATCTCAGTAGCCATGTCACTGTTTCCTTGGAGCTGAGAACCTAGCACGTAGCACACAGCACCTGATCTGCTGACTGAGAACAGCCTTTTATTACAACTGTGAAATAAACTTGAACTTTTTATAAGACGCTCTCAGTGCCTCTTTGTTGAGGGGAACCTGGATTACTGGAGGTTACAGTTTGGCGTCACGAACAGTAATTCACAGCAGATTAGGTTTAGGATTCTGTAAAGGAAACAGTGGCATAGGCTGAAGACTTCAGCGGGAGGTGGGACAGACTCTCCGGCGCATCATGTCGGCCGTGGAGCTGGAGAAGGAGCTGGGCAGTTTGAAGGCGAGACTGGTAGCTGAAAAGGAGCAGATGGCCCAGCTGAGGGACATAAATGAAAAACTCTCAGCCAAATTGACAGAAGCAGAGGCCAAACCGCTCTCACATCAACTACGTACAGAACTCTGGGTCACCTCCGCCTGCACCCGCAGCTAAGTCTGCGGTTCCAGTGACCATGGTTCCAGCGGTTGAACTGATATATATGGCAAAGGACAGGAAGGGTACCATGTTTTCGGGTCATACGGGTACAGGGCTCCGTGAATTTTGACAGGTACACCCCTAGGGAGCAGGCAGCTTACCTCTATGACCACCTTGAAGGGGAAGCACAGCAGGAGATCAGACATTGTCCGAGTGAGGTAAGGAGAGACCCAGCATTACTCTTGAAAATCCTAGAGGAAGCATATGGACACCCATGCTCTTTGACTCAGGCCCAGAAATGTTTTTTTGATAGGAAGCAGAGAGAAGGGGAGAGCCTGAGAGAGTATTCACATGCACTGCTGTCATTGGCTGAGGGGGTAAACCGTTGTAGTGAGGCAGCAGATTTGTGTGGGGAGCAGGCGGTGGGGAATCAGTTTGCAGAGAACGTTAGGGACCCTGCTCTCCGTAGGGAACAAAAAAAACTCCTGAGACAGGATCCTAAGATAAGGTTTTTAACCCTGCGTCGGGAAGCCATTCTGTTAGCGAAGGAGGACTCTCTGAAAGGGAAAGTAGCATACGCTTCTGCAGCAGGAGTAGGGGTAGCAGACTGTGCTAATGTTGTCTCTAAACCAGACCCTCTTCTGTGTGAGCTCAGGGACGCCATGAAGAAGCAGGAGGAGAGGATGGAGATTCTAACCCAGAAGCTAGAGCAGCTGCAGGCGCAGAGTGGGAGAGGCCAGCGCCGCCCTAGGCAGGAGCCCAAGTATGACCCTTCTGGTAGGCCAATATGCTTTAGATGTGAGAGGGCTGGGCATATAGCTAGGTTCTGTGATAAGACCAACCAGGGTACCAGGAATGTAGCTCCAGGCCCAGGTGTGGTAGCAGCTACTCAGGAGCAGCAGGGAAACTATCGCCCCCTGTAGTGAGGGACCAAACTACAGGTGGGGGGCTGCTAGGTCCGGGGGATACAGTTGAGGAGGCAGTCAGCACTTTAATAGGGCCTACACCTGTTATCCAGGTTAATATGGGGGGAGTGCAAGTACCATGTCTAGTGGACACAGGTTCAAATGTCGCCATGATTACTGAGAGTTTCTTTAGAGAGCACTTTGAAAGTAAGGGGGAGGGTGCTTTAAAGGAATGTGGGTGGCTGACTCTTAAGGCAGTGAATGGAATGTCAATGCCTTATTTGGGTACATGAAACTGGATGTGGAATTCATGGGGAAAAGACAGTGTGGTGTTCTGGTGGTACAAGACCCCTCTGACCCTGTCACAAAATTGGAAAAAGCTAAAACCCCCGGCCTAGTTGGCATGAATATAATAAAAGATTGCAGTGGAATTTTGTCATGTCATTCTGGGGTTGGGATTGCTAAACAATCGGGGGGGGGGGGGGTCAAGGAAGGGTTTGCCAAAGTGTTAGCCTCCTCTGAGGTGGTGGTGCCAGCAGGGTCCATGTGTTTTATACCAGCTACAGGGCCCCAGTGTAACAATACTTCTGGTCAGGCAGTACTGGTTGAGGGCTTGGCCTTAGATGAGGGAGTACTACCAGGTAATCTGGTGGTATCCACAGCATATGTTAGGATGCAGGGGGGGCAGATTCTGGTTCCTGTTCTTAATGTTGGCACAACCGACACGTGTTTGCAACCTCATGCACATATTGCTCATGTTTATGCAGCTGAGGTCGTGGTAGGAGGGGCTGGCGAAGTGCTGTTTCAGGAAGTGGGACCTCGGGAGGTGCAGGTTTCCGTATGCTCAGCTGAGGCAGTGGTGGGGGGTCAGGGAACAGAAAATGCTCATCTACTACAGTTTAGTTGTCCTAGCCTAACTGAACAGCAGCTGGGCCAGGCAAGGGCATTGTTGGCTGAATTTGCCGGGGTGTTTGCATTTAGTGATGAGGAGTTGGGGGGTACTGATGTCATACAGCATGAGATTCCACTGACAGATGAGACACCAGTTCGTCAGAGATATCGAAGGTTACCCCCTAGTCAGTATGAGGAAGTAAAGGCCCATATTAGACAACTGTTGGAGCAGGGAGTGATTAGTGAAAGCAGTAGCCCCTATTCCTCACCCTTGGTCATTGTGAAGAAAAAGGACGGCAAGATAAGGATGTGTGTTGACTACCGCCCATTAAATTGGAAGACCAGGAAAGATGCATACCCTTTACCCAGGATAGAGGAGTCCCTTGATGCGTTGCATGGAGCAAAATGGTTTTCAACATTGGATCTGGCCAGCGGATACAATCAAGTTGCAGTAGTGGAGAAGGACAGGCACAAGACAGCTTTTTGTACTCCATTTGGGCTGTATGAATTTAATCGTATGCCATTTGGTTTATGTAACGCTCCAGGGACATTTCAACGGCTCATGGAAAGGATTCTGGGTGACCAGCATTTTCAGTCTCTTTTGCTTTATTTAGATGATGTTGTTGTTTTTTCGCCTTCCTTCGAGCAGCACCTGGCCCGGCTGAGATTGGTGTTGTCCCGGTTCAGGCAGCATGGGTTGAAGGTGAAGTGGAGTAAGTGCTCCTTATTCCAGCATAAGGTGAACTACCTGGGGCATGTTATTTCCGAGGAGGGGGTGTCCACCAACCCAGAGAAGATTCAGGCGGTAGCAGAGTGGCCACATCCACAGAACTATACTGAACTTAAGTCGTTTCTTGGATTTGCTGGCTACTACAGACGCTTTGTGAAGGGCTTCTCCCAGCTGG
>NC_137674.1:43662668-43817668 GCF_963989245.1 Nansenia antarctica
AAACAAGACCATTAGTTTAGAGAATCTTTTTCAGATAAACAACTCTTACTGTATATGAAAAGTCTGAAAAGTTGTGATTGTGATCAAGTTGTGATCAACGAGTGCTGTGATTGACCGACATAAACATAGGGTTGCACGCACACACACACAGACGCACGTGCCCACAGACACACACACTCACACACACACACACACACACACGTGCAAACACACGCACACACATACACAGACGCACATACATACACATACACACACACACACTTAGTTTGATGCCTCTGAACTCCTTTGGTGCTTAGATGTGGTTTTGCTGAGCAGCTGGTATAGTTCTATCCTGATGAAAGGGGGATGACAGCGGGATGGATGGATGGTAGATAGAGGTGGAGTGGAGAGGGAGGGTGGAGATGGGCTCTATCAAACAAATGGTCTAATGAGCCATCTGTGGTGGCCCTGTAGAGTCCAGCACAGACTCACCCCATCATCATACATCACCCAGTACTGGCTCCAAACACCTGTCAATCCATGCACCAGCTCAACAGACCTACACACTGATCTCTTATACCATCTGAAAAAGGATTGAGAGAGAGAGAGACAGAGAGAGAGACCAACTGATCTCATAATATGTCATATTATATAATATACCATCTGTACAATACTCTACAATACCATAATATTATAAATCACATCAGCAGCCACATTCCAATATGCTCTCATGCACATTTCTGTACACTTGTGTATTCCCTCAACACAGACTCACATCCCACATTCCTGTCAGTGTCATTTAAAGGCCTCAGCGGGTTCAGAGCAGGAGAAGGGGGGGAGAGAGAAAGAGATGTATCTGTAAATGACTCATAGGGCATCTAAAACCTAGAGTATAAGGATTCATTGTAACATTTACTTCAGAAGTCAATGACAGTATAGGAAACTGAAAATTCAGTATTTTCAGATTTTAATCACTCAGACTGTTGTCTTTGCATATCCGATTACACCAGAGAATATCCCCTCAATAGGAAACAGATAGCAGACAGATGCAAGTGAATGATTGCTTTTTTTTTTCACCTCCCATTCATGTCCTTTTGGATTAACAGTTCTATAGGAGTTTTCTAAGTTCTAAAGGAAATTATGAAATTGGCACTCCTCAAACCTTCACTACATCAGACTATACACCCTCCTCTACTGTAGAAAGTCAATGAGACACATATTCACGGCGGAATTTCAAAGATATTCACCCGGAGACCAGAGGTTTACTATTCTACCATTCAAAGTCAGTGGGGGGGGAAAAGAGAACAATTGATGGTGTCTCGATCAAGAACAGAATAAGCAACAACCATGCCTTCACATTCAAACGGTCTCCTCTTAAGGCTGTTAATGTTCTGTCAATAAGGGAAGCCTAACTGTTGGCAGCCAGGTTTACATGAGCACTAACCCATTAAGAGACCATGCCCAGACATAGAGTACTGATCATGTGTCACATCATCAAAAACTACAAAATGTAGTAATTCCTACATGAAAACAAAACAGGTGACAATGAGTCCCCACTTTACAGGTAAAAATAGAGAGAGAGACAGAGAGAGAGAGAGACAGAGAGAGAGAGAGAGTACTTCAACATGGGATCGGTGGTGCTAGGTCTGGTTGAGTAGTGGGTGTTAGAGCAGGAGTGAGTGATCATTGCTCCATTAGAGGCTCTATCACACCCCTGGGACTGTGGGTCTACTGTATGGTCGTCAATGGACTCGATACTTACCATAGAGGTTACATGGTGGTCAGTCTATGGTTGTACACCTAAGGGGCTCTGGACATTGTATTCTGGTCAATGGTGTCTCTGTTCGTACATTTCATGAGTTGTGGAGGAACAACCTGCTCATCCCGAGATACCAATGTTCTGATTGTTCACGCCACAGAAAACCACCAATGTGTACGTGCGCTTTATGCCCCCATCGGCCGTGAGGGCAACTGCCCATGCATGACACAGAGGGGAGGTTGGGACACTACTTTTTGGTTGTTGTTTTTTTGTGTTAATACTTGCTAATTCGTGTTGCTTATGCAAATATTTGCTAATGGCTTAACCTGACAACTTACCCTAACCGTAACCAGCTGAAATGAACGCCTAATACTGCCTAACCACCATGCAAGTCATAATTCACACGGTCAAGCATACGTCAACATAGGTGGTATTCTGAGGCATGAACAATTGGAACATGCGTCCATATGGGCATGAGATACAGGTTGAACAACCACAAATCCTCCACCTACAGTGTACCAGCTACCTTAGAGGTCAGACATGAAGACATTGTTCGTCCGTATGGGCATGAGGTCAGGTTGGGAGGAAAGCGGTTGGGCTGTCCGATAACTGGTTTGTGTGGCTGGACCATGCTGTTGTTTAGCCATTTAGAAGTTTCAATACTTGTTTTTTATCAAATACAAAATCTGACAAAATGTCTTTCCATTACCTTCCATTACAAAGGGCTTGTTAAGACCCCCTAAAACACATACAATATTTGACTAATCGTAAAACAACAAACAGTCAGCTTTCTTAGATATGGATGCCCTTTCTCAGTGTATTCAGCTCTGTGTATGCAAATAGAGTCGGAATCAAGCTGTTTAAATGGAGGACGGTTTCTCAATAGAACAGGCACCGATTTCTGAGGTAAACCTCTCTCACAAGCATCTTCCCAGCATTATTGCATTCAGCCCTGTCTTATGATTGCCATAGCCAGAATTATCCACGCTTACTGACTGGGAGTGGAACTGAATGCACTGCAAATTTAGGAATGAGGGGGTATAATTCTAGACAATGTGGCAGGACAGATTTCCACAGTTTCAGAGTGGTTTTACCAATTTCTGCTGTGAATAGACGCTTCATCGATTGAGGGATTAGAATGATTATCAAGAGCAGCCTGGTGGTAATGCAGTAGGCAAGGCAGGGCCAATCAGGGCTTTTCCTCCTTATCAGTCCAGGTGATTTAGATCCCACCTGCATAATGCCTGTCATTTATCCTCCTTAAATGGCCAGGTATTCATCTAACATGTCACTGTTGAATTGACCTGTGCACACACACAAATACACATACACACACATGCACATACACACACACACACACACACACACACACACACACACACACACACACACACACTCACACACACACACACACACACACACACACACACACACACACACACACAGATGCACCCACAGACACACACTTGTATCAGAGAAATGATGAGACAAGAGGATTTACTTTCTATCCATTCTACATTTTCATTTTTACATTTTTGGCATTTAGCAGACACCTTTATCCTAATCACCACTTCTAGTATTGCTGGTGTTGCCATTTGTCTGTTTCAAAGTTGCCCCCCAGCCCCCCAGCCCCCCACCCTCCTCCCAGTAAGTTATAGTTAGAGAAAATAACATAAATTGAGAGTAATTTACAGGCAAGCAAATGTGATTGTGTATGTTTTTAATCAGGCAGCATGCCTGGCAACCCTCTGCGTGGTATTGTCACAGACAGTGTTTGTGTGGCGTAAAGTGGGGCTGTAACTCAGATAAGCCCCCGGTTGGCCTCGTCTCTGGGCTTTATGATTAAACACACATCCTCACTTAACGGCCCTCCGTCAAATGAACCACTCAGCCGTGAAAAACACTCTAAGTGCTATCTAAAGAGAGAGCCAGGTGAGGGAGGGGAGGAGGGGAGGAGGATGAGGAGAGGGAGGCATTCTAAAATGACACAGCCACCACATTGGTATTCATGGTTTGTCCTGTCCATTAATTATGTTCCAAAGCGCTTCTTAAAAAGTGCTTCTGTGAAGAGCTCGTCCACAAAAAAATTACTCCTACCCCGAGGATAAAATCACACATTGCCACCGTCCACAAAGTAATTAAGGCTCTGACATTAATAACTTCGGAGAGAGAGAGAGAGAGAGAAATTAGAAAGTAAATGAAGCATGGGGATTTATGTCCTGTGTCTCCGCAGTTTTAGCGAGTCTTCGGAAACCCTATGTCTTTTTTAAAAGGCTCTGTCTTTCTTATTTTTTTTTTTCAAAAGTGCCTCGCCAGTTGGTTATTACTTGGAGGAAGGGCCAAACTTCCTTGATCAATAAAGTGCCAGAGGGGGAAATAATTAATTCTGTCTTGCTTTCGGTGGGGGCCATACAGTATTTGAGTTCCTCAGTCAGATCAATGAATTTCAATTCCGGCGCTGTGGCATCTTTGCCAGCCGTTATAACACCACTACCGAGGAGGAACAGAGGGGATGCTGGAATACATTCATATTCCTGCAGTTATTCCATCAGGAATAGTAATGGTATCCAAACCATATTAGTGAAACAATAAAGAGTTTGGTGTTCGGGAAAAATATTACAAGTCCACACACATTTTCTGCACTGCAATATACTGTATGAGGGCATATATTATATATTATATATATATTATATTATATATATTATATCGATTCCTCTCTAAACATCATTACTGCTGTACAGCCATAGCTAGCAGTTCTGACAGTGTAATAACTGGAGTTGGTCAGGGTGAATAGTGAATACAGACTCTTCACTCTCTCCTCTCTCTCTCTCTATAAGCCTGGGAGGTAGTCTCTCCACCCTCCTCTCTCTGTGTATGCCTGGGAGTTGGTTCTTAGTCTGTCTGGTGGGTCTGAAGAGGAGGGCAGGAGTGTGTCCCACTCCATCCCAGGACACCATTAGCATTCTGCTGCTATTTTTGGCAGGATGGAGGGGTGGAGTGATGGAGCTGGAGGGGTGGACATACCAGAACTAATGGGGGCTGACATGATGAGAATGATGAGGGGGCGATGGCATGAGGTGACAGGAGGTCTGGGCCTACGGCCAGAATGATCTGGAGCTCAGCTCACAGGTACACACACACACACACACACACACACACACACACACACACACACACTTGTACGTCACCTAAATATATTCACAGTGTGTCACACCCTCAATGTCACTGAGTGACCTATACAGGTTCATGTAATACTAACCATTATTGATGGTTAGATTAATTAATTAATTTGTTAGATTAGACCGCAAATTATGTATTATGTAGGTGCCTGAAACACACATGTCGATCATTACTCACTCAATCAAACACACACACACACACACACACACACGCACACACATATAGACAAACTACACTCAGTCATTGACTAAAGCACAGAGGTACTGTACAGTATACAAACACACATTCAATCACTCTGTAGTCCACACAGGTGCTACGCTAACATAACTAACACACTCCCCCTCAACCCACAGACAATACAGAGAGGTGTAACCTCGTCATTTACTATTTGAAATACATTGTTGTCTACAGAACCAATGGAATAGTCCCAAATGTGCAAATCTCCACCACACTAGCACTCCAGGGAAGCAAGTATTTCAATGTATTTCAAAAGATTTTCGACCCAGGTCCACTCCTCAAATACCAACTTCATGGGCAAAGCATAAAGTTAGAGCTACCATTACACACCCTAATCTACACAACACAACCCAGTCTCCAAGTGGTTACGTTCTGGGGGATCGTTTCTGCAGACCAAAGAATACAATCTCAGTGGTCGTATTATCTAGTTGTATTGGCAGGTAAACACGGAAGAGCTTATGCTAATATTTGCTAATGCCTTCCCCTGACATCTTATCCTAGTTAATGACTAAAAGTACTCCATTAACTACAGTATGTTGCAAGTCTACTGTAGAGCTAGAGGGATTCTCCGCGTTTCGGGCTGACAGAGACTTCGAGGCGGTGAGCAAGTCTAGGGGTGGGGGGTTAATGTTCTTTGTTAACGTGCGCTGGAGTTCCGAGGTGACAGTGCTCCACAAACACTGTTCCACGGCTATAGAATCCCTATTCATCCTCTGCCGTCCTTTTTATTGCCCCCGTGAGTTCAGCTCATTCATTCTCGCGTGTGTCTACATTCCACCTGATGCGGACGTCACCGCAGCAGTAGACACACTGGCAGAGCAATTGATGAGTGTGGAACGTAATTACCCGGACAGTTTTGTTGTTGTTTTGGGGGATTTTAACCAGGCTAATCTTAGCCGGGCGCTCCCCAAATACAGGCAGCAAGTCACGTGTCCCACCAGGGGGGTGAACACTCTGGACCATTGCTACTGTACAGCTCGTCAAGCCTACCATTCTGTCCCCCGTGCTGCACTGGGCTACAGTGACCACATCCTCATACACCTGATCCCTCGCTACAGGCAGAGGTTAAAACTGTCTAAACCTGTTGTACGGCGATTCAGGGTGTGGTCCAGTGAGGCATGTGAGCGACTCTGCGCCTGGTTGGAGAGTGCAGGCTGTGACCAGGACTTGGTGGAGTGGGCGGGGCCAGAGGCTGGTAACAATCTGGATGTATACACAGACACTGTTACATCATTTATCAGCCTTGGCGAGGAGGTGTGTGTCCCCCTCCGCTCCAGGAAGTCCTTCAACAACGACAAGCCCTGGTTTTCATCCCAACTCAGGCGTCTGAGGTCAGAGAAGGAGGTGGCTAGGCGCAGTGGGGACGTGGACCGGGTCAAGCAGGCCAAGTACAGGTTCGCCAAAGCGGTGAAGGAGGCGAAGCATCGCTTTTCGGAGAAGCTGCAGAAACAGCTCTCTGAGGGGGATTCCGCCTCCGTCTGGAAAGGCCTAAAGACCATCACCAACTACAAACCCAGGTCCCCGCTGATGTCCGACAACCTCCCCCTCGCTAACGAGCTGAACGAGTTCTATTGTAGGTTTGAGAAAGAGAGGTTCCCGCCCACCCCCGCCCTCTCCCTCCACACCCCCCGGCTACAACCACCACCCCCGTCCCCCAGGGGGGCCAATGTCCCTCCTGCTACCCCCACCCTCCCCGCTCCCCCCCCCCTCCCTCCCCCCTCCTCACCCGCCCCGCCCACCCCCACCCCCCTTTCCCCACCCCCTCTCTCTGTCACAGTGCGAGAGGTAAACAGACTGTTTAAGAGGCAGAATCCCCGGAAGGCAGCTGGTCCGGATTCCGTCTCTCCCTCTGTCTTGAAGCACTGCGCCGACCAGCTGGCCCCGGTGTTCACCAACATCTTCAACGCCTCGCTGGAGCTGTGTCACGTCCCAGCGTGCTTCAAGGCATCAACCATCATCCCCGTCCCCAAGAAGGCCAAGGTCACAGGCCTCAACGACTACAGACCCGTCGCTCTGACCTCCGTCGTCATGAAGGTCCTGGAGCGCCTTGTCCTGGCCTACCTGAAGCTCATCACGGATCCTGTGCTGGACCCCCTGCAGTTCGCGTACAGAGCCAATAGATCCACGGAGGACGCCGTGAACATGGCTCTGCACTACGTACTAGAACACCTAGACACTGCAGGCAACTACGCCAGGATCCTGTTCGTGGACTTCAGCTCGGCCTTCAACACGATCCTCCCACACATCCTGGAGCACCAGCTATCCCTGCTGCAGGTGCCGGTCTCCACCTGCAGGTGGATCACGGACTTCCTGACTGACAGGTCTCAGCGGGTGAAGCTGGGGAAGAGCATTTCCAGCTCCAGGACCACCAGCACGGGCTCCCCGCAGGGCTGCGTCCTGTCTCCAGCACTATTCTCCCTCTACACCAACAGCTGTGTCTCCCGCCACCCCTCGGTCAAGCTCCTGAAGTTTGCAGACGACACCACCCTGGTGGGCCTCATCTCCGGGGGGGACGAATCTGCCTACAGGGGTGAGATCGAGGGGCTGCAGAGATGGTGCAGTTTAAACAATCTGGAGCTAAATGCTCTAAAAACAGTGGAGATGGTGGTGGACTTCCGAAGGAAAGCAGCCCTGCCCCCTCCCATCACGCTGGGAGGTACCCCGGTGGCCTCCGTGGAGTCATGCCGCTTTCTAGGCATGACCATCTCCCGGGACCTAAAGTGGGAGCAGAACACCGAGGTCCTCACAAAGAAGGCCCAGAAGAGGATGTTCTTCCTCCGGCAGCTGAGGAAACTCAGGCTGCCGAGGTCCATGATGGTCCAGTTCTACACGGCCATCATAGAATCCATCCTCACCCACTCCATCATCACCTGGTTCCCTGCTGCAACGACCAAGGACAAGGCCAAGTTGCAGCGGGTGCGACGTTCAGCAGAGAGGGTGATCGGCTGTCCCTTGCCCTCCCTCAACTCCCTGCATGACACCAGGGCTCTGAGGAGGGCAAGGAAGATCATGGCTGACCCCTTCCACCCCGGCCACGGCCTCCTCACCCTGCTTCCCTCTGGAAGAAGGTTGCGGCTGCCTAAGGCACTTAAGGCCCGCCACAGGCTCAGCTTCTACCCCTCAGCCGCCAGGCTGTTAAATGACTCTGGCTTCCCCCCCCCCCCCCGCCCCCAAGTCTGCCCAGGACTGAACTGGACTCACTGTAAAAAAACTCTGCACTGCACTTTACTTTATACTGCACTATCCAATGCACTGTTGTCTGTCCTGTGTTGTTGTTGTGTTGTCCTGTGTTGTCCTGTGTTTTTTGATATGTGAAAAAAGTATAAACGCACTTGCTGTGGTGACGAAGCAAATTCCTATATGTGTAATGCATAGTGGCAATAAACGTTATCTCAATCTCAATCTCTCAATCTCAAGTCGCAAGTCATAATTCACGTAACTCTTATACAACGTGTCTTTAGTTTTTGATGTATCTTGCATCAAAGATCTTATCTTACAAAACAGGTGGTCAAATGCTGGTATAGACAGATAATACGATCCTCCAGATTACATTTCCTGGTTTGCAGAAACAATCCCCCAGAACGTAATCATTTGGAGACCGCGCTGATACAACACCACTTACTGTAGGCCTCATACGCAGGTTGGAACATGCAAAGCTTTCTGATGTATTTGACTCTCACTGACATACAATATGCTTGTTTAGGGTTAGGGTTAGGGTTATTTAGGTTATTTATTTATTGATTTATTTGTTGACCAGGGACAGTACACATTAATAAACCAGTTGGTAAATGAGTCAGTGTTAGCCAAATGGCTACTTTTCAACTGTTGTCCCTGTGGCCAGATGTCATAAGCCGTTCTCTAAAAAAATAAAAGGTTCACATCATGATCACATCATGATCAGTCATGAAGAAATCTAGGAGATTGTCCTGGAAAAACTAAGGAACATTGAAGTGGTGCTCATCAGAATCTGCATCTACTATCACGCCTGGAGCTGAGGAGAGTCTCCATCCGTTTCAGGAAGCAGATTCATCTATTTAATTAGAGAGCATCTGAAGGCTTCTAGGGTCTGTCTCCCCATTCATCTGGCGTCACACTAAAACAACAAGCAAAGCAATTGAATCCTGCTTTTAAACAAGGCTTCCTGTACAGGCGCAGATCATCAGCAACATTTTCCGTCTCCCCAGCAGTCTATTGGCATTTTGTCACCCATCCAGAACTTTCCTCTGGACTGCAATTAAACAAAGGAGGGCCCACATCATCAAGCATGCTCTTCTCTAATTGCCAATATGTCATTAGGGCCCTGCCAGCCTAATGCTAGGGGTACATTAGTATTCGACGGTGTGTGAACAGATCAGAGCCGCATGGGGAGAGCTGTGGTTTGTGTGTGTGTGAGTGCATGGGTGTGAGTGTGTGTGTGTGTGTCTGTGCCTGTGTTGCGTGCCTGTGTGTGAGTGGGTGTGGGTGTGCAATATTCATTTTGATCGCCATCCCGGACAGTATTTATTGTGATAATGTGCGGGGTTAAGAGCTGATCCTTCTCACATCCGTTACAAGTGGGTGCCATTCCTTGATGTGCTGTTGCCCAGCCCCTTTTTTAAATTCGCTAGCGGATCATTTCTCTTCTATATTGATCCGTTCCCCCGGTACGTGGAGCCCATCAATAACGAACCGCCCATCAGGATTCCATCTGGACCAATGGCCTTTTGATGTGGGGAGGGGGGGGGGGGGCTCGTCCATCAGTGTCACCCGCCAATCATCTTGGACGGGCCCCAGGTGGGGGGTGGCAGGGACACCTGGTGTGGTGGAGAATCCAGGACAGAAAGGACAGACAAGATACATACTGCAGGTTCACAGCTTGAATGTGTGTGTGTGTGTGTGTGTGTGTGTGTGTGTGTGTGTGTGTGTGTGTATGTGTGTGTGTGTGTATATGTGTGTGTGTGTGTGTGTGTGTATATGTGTGTGTGTGTGTGTGTGTGTGTATGTGTGTGTGTGTGTGTGTGTGTGTGTGTGTGTGTGTGCGTGTATGCGTGCGTGCGTGCGTGTGCGTGCGTGTGTGTGTGTGTGTGTGTGTCTGACTCCAACTTCTGCATTGATATTCAGCTAGAGGAAATGAATAAACCATGAATACAGAGTTGTAAATGGACGTCTCTAGTGTATTGTATCTCACACCAGCTGATTTCCCCAGCCCTGCGTGTCTCTTGGATGACACCTCTGTACCTTCTCTTACAGCATCTTCTCCCTCATTTCCTACATTCCTCTGCCATTCCACAATCCCAAATCCCGAGGCACAGTCCTACATGGCTGTTTCTCCCCTCCCTTCCTTTCTCTAAGATATTCACAGCCCATTAATCATTTTAAGTGTGAGAGAATGTCTCTTCGGCGCCGTGCCGCAGACAGAGATGGACCGCTCCGCCCCCTCCTTGTAATCCCTGCAGCGAATGAGAAAGCTGTAAGCCTGCTATTGTGCCCCGTGGAAAATGTGCATAGGGAGCAATCCATGTTACGGGATGTGTCTCCACCATCCTAGGCTCAATTTATTAGGGTTAGGGTTAGGGTTAGGGTCTTAACAAGCCTTTTGTAATGGAAGGTAATGGAAAGACATTTTACATGTCTCCAAGAGGAGAAAAAACACTGGACAAGGTATACACCAACATCAAACGTGCTTACAAGGCTAGTCCGCTAGCTCATCTAGGCATGTCTGACCATGTGTCAATCCTCCTGATCCCAGCATACACTACCATGGGGAAAAGTGCTCCCATCACCACTAAGACTGTCAGAACCTGGCCAGAAGGGTCTGCTCCACTGCAGATCTGCCTAAATGACACCCCATGGCAGGAATATGAGCATGAGGACCTGGAACAGTACACGTCGTCGGTTCTGAACCACATAGTGAACTGCACCAACTCAGTCACCGTGGACAAACGGGTCCGGGTCTACCCCAACACGAAGCCATGGATGACTGGGAAGATCCAAAAACTGATCAACGAGAGGGACAACGCCTTCTTCGCAGGGAAGAGCACACCGCTGTACAGCACCACCAGGGCTAACCTAAAGCGCGGAATCAAAGCGGCCAAGGCAGACCACAGAGAGAAGATTGAGGAATGCTTCCTGAGCAACGACTCCAGGCGGATGTGGCAGGGGGTTCAGCACATGACAAACTTCAGAGCCAACAGGCTCACAGCCGCAGAGGACGACCCCCTGCTGGCGGGAAAGCTGAACACCTTCTACGCCCGGTTCGACGAGGGGCGAACGGAGGTAACCACAACACAAACACCACTCTCTCCAGCTCTCAGCAGCCTCACCCTCACAGAGCATGAAGTGAGACGCGTGCTGAAGGCGGTGGACCCCAGGAAAGCCTCGGGGCCGGATGGCGTCCTGGGACGGGTGCTGGGGGACTGCGCCGACCAGCTGGCCGGGGTTTTCACCAACATCTTCAACCAGTCCCTGTCCCAGGCCACCATCCCACCCTGCCTGAAAACCTCAGCTATCATCCCAGTCCCGAAGAAAAGCATGGTGAGCTGCCTAAACGACTACCGCCCGGTGGCACTCACACCAATCATCATGAAGTGCTTCGAGAAACTAGTCCGGGCCCACATACTCACACGCCTCCCGCCCAAACTGGATCCATACCAGTTCGCCTACAGAGCCCACAGGTCCACAGAGGACGCCATCGCGACGACTCTCCACGCCACTCTATCTCACCTGGAGAGGGGAAACAGCTACGCGAGACTGCTCTTTGTGGACTTCCAGACAGGCTAGTGACCAAACTACTACACCTGGGTCTATCACACTCTATATGTGCATGGATCAAGGACTTCCTGACCGACCGCCCCCAGAGGGTGCGGGTGGGCCCCCACACCTCCACAGCCCTCAGACTCAGCACTGGGTCCCCCCAGGGCTGCGTGCTAAGCCCCATCCTCTACAACCTCTACACCTACGACTTCACCCCTGTCCACCCCAGCAACTCCATCGTAAAGTTTGCAGACGACACCACCGTGGTGGGATGCATCTCGGGGGGGGACGAGGCGGCGTACAGGGATGAGGTAGAGCAACTGAGCAAGCTGTGCAAGGTTAACAACCTGCTGCTGAACAAGTCAAAGACCCAGGAAATCATCGTAGACTTCAGGAGGAAAAAGTCCGAGATCCAGCCCCTGCTCATCGACGGAGAGAGCGTGGAGAGAGTCTCAACCCTCCGATTCCTGGGGATGCACATGCGGGATGACCTGACCTGGAAGGACAACACAAAAGCCACCATCAAGAAGGCACAACAGCGGCTATACATCCTGAGAGTCCTCAGGAAGGAACACAGCAAGCAGGAGATACTGGTGACCTTCTACCGCAGCGCAGTGGAGAGCATCCTCACCTACGGCATCTGCAACTGGTTCTCCAGCTGCACAACCGCGGAGAGAAATGCGCTACAGAGAGTCGTGAGAACAGCCCAGAAGATCACCGGCGCCCCCCTCCCCTCTCTGGAAGAGCTGTACAACACACGCTGTCTCAGGAAGGCCTCCAAGATCTCCAGGGACCCAACCCACCCTGGGTACGAACACTTTACCCGGCTGCCCTCGAAAAGGCGGTTCAGGACCTTGGCCGCAAGGACAAACAGACTGAAGAACAGCTTCTACCACAGGGCCGTCCAGGCCCTGAACACAGCAAAGACCTAGGTTCTGGGCCCTGGACAGTCTGGACGGATTGATGGCAGCTGCTGGACTGAAAAAATCAGGTGTAGTGCTGAGGCACAAATATGTACATTTCAAGCCTGCAAACTGCGACACTTTAAATAAATGTGAAATAACTCTATTGTGCAATATGACAACCCTAGTCGTCTATCTGTACAGTATAGTATAGTGGATAGTGTACATAGCCTTTATTTATGTAAACCAGCTCCTTCCCTTCTTGTGTTTTTTTTTGAAAGTTTTTTTTTTTTTTTTCTAACACCAGGGGAGCCACCCCTCCTAAATTTCGTTGTTTGGTACCTGTACTGTAGCAATGACAATAAAGACCATTCATTCATTCATTCATTCATTCATTCATTCATTCATTCATTCATTTTGTCAGATTTTAATTTGAAAAAAGTATTGAAACTCGCTAAACAACAGCATGGTCCAGACCTGATATGGAGGAGTCATCTCAGGCCAGACTGAATAACCGATCAGTCATCACACCTTCATTTCGGCAGAGTCACTACCCATCTTCCGTCGTAGACTGAAGACCCATCTCTTCAGGTTACATCTTAACTGCTTAACTGAGACATCTTCTGCCCCTCAGCACTACGTCTCCTAAAGACGCCCGCTTTCCCCTCTACTGTGTCCCTAAGAACTTCTATTGCCCCCCTTGTACTGTTTCTCTGTTCCTCCAGTATTAAAAAAAAACAAAAAAAACAACAACAACTAGGTTTTAGAAGAAGGTGATAGAAGAAGGTTTCTCCTTCTATCAATGGCCCCGGGCCTGAGCTAGATTACTCTTCCTGCCACGAATGGTGGACTGATGATTCACATGCTTAGCATTCAAATGTATTGATTGTAAGTCGCTTTGGAATAAGGCGTCTGCTAAATGCCAAAAATGTAAATGTAAATTTGCTGTTGCGTTTGCCGTAGCTGCTTTCCGGGTTCAGAGCACCGCTGGCGTCCGCGTTGCGACTGCCGCTTCTGTTTCTCTGTCCTGTCTTTTTGTGTCCTGTCTTAAAGTGTCTATAGTTTCTTGTTCTCAACGTCTACCTTGTTTTGTGTGCCCGCCTTCCCCCAAAAGTCTCCGCTTTTTATTTTCTTTATTTTCTTTTCCAAGTATTTTCACTTTATTTTTATTTTTTTAAATGTCACCGACCTCCGCTGCTTTCCCCCCCCCGCCATCTCCCGCCTCTCACTGCCTCCACTACCGGACTACAGTATTCACCGCCACCACTAACCCCATCACTGGACCACTAACTCCCACTGGATTCACACTTCTTGACACCATCGTTCCTGTCCCCCGGCTCTGTGTTGCTGACCGACCCGCTGCGCGCCGCTCTCAGACAACGCTAGCCTGGCCGTGCTGTGCTACTACCCTCGTCCTGGGAGGTAGCCACCACTCCCTCCCCAGTTTGGGGGTTGCCATCTCCGCAGGTGAGTGTCAGTCCTTCCCAACCTTCACTCACTACTGCGGGACTTGGTCGCTGGTATGGCACGGCTAGGCTGGCCGGCCGCGCGGGTCCAGTCCCAAGCTAGCAATACAAACAACAACAACACCACGCTGTCACTCTGGTTCACTGCCATGTTTACACAACTCACTGCCCACCAACTACTAGTCACTCCTAACCTATCCACTGAACTACTCCCACCTGTACTCTGGTTTCATCTCCAACTTGGTTTCAACCTCCTGCTGCTCCTATCGTTTTGCCCTAGACTCCCCCCCATCTCACTTACCCCCCACCTCCCTCTGCCCTTCTCTCGTCTCACCTATACTGCCACTGACCTTCACTCACTGAACCATAACCATCGCCTCACTGCTGCTGCTGCCACCGCCGCCACCAAGGCTGGCATTCTCCGCCGCCGCCGCTACATCCACCGAGGCTCCCAGCAACATCGACACCGGACTCTACACCACCCTGAAGGCACAAACATCCCCTCATTCTGGACTAACTCTCGCTCCCCTGTCATCACCACACACCGCACCGCTGACCCCTCAAACCTCCGCTCTCTCCCCTCTGCTCCCCCATCCATCTCCCTTGCACTGTTGAACACTCGCTCTCTCTCCAACAAATCCCCTGTCATATCTGAACTGATACTGGACAACAACCTGGACATACTTCTCCTCACTGAAACCTGGCAACCACCCTCGGACTACTACTCACTCAACCAGGCCACCCCCCCTAATTACACCTACATCGCTAAACCCCGCCTCTCTAAGCGAGGGGGTGGTCTCGCTGCTCTCCACAAACACACCCTAACTGTCACTGTACTGGACCTCAACCTCCCACCCATGTCATCCTTCGAATACCTCGCCTTTTCACTCCCCAACTCCATAACTGCACTCCTACTCTACCGCCCACCGAAGCCACACCCCTCTTTTCTGTCTGATCTCTCTGAACTCCTCACCATTGCCTCTTCCCTTTCTACCCGTCTCTTACTCACCGGTGACTTTAATATCCATGTCGACCAACCCAACTCCAACCTCACCTCTGACTTCCTCTCTCTCCTTGATTGTTTCCACCTCACCCAGCACATCAACTTCCCCACCCATGTAAAAGGCCACACACTCGACTGTGTCTGCTCTGCCTCCCTACCCATATCCAACCCCCACCCTCTTCCATTCCCACTCTCTGACCACCACTGCATCCTCTTCTCTGCCCCCCTGCCCATACCGCGCCACCCCATCAAACGCACTATCTCTTTCCGTAACATAAAATCTGTCAACCCACTCACTCTATCTCAGTCCATATCCTCTGCCCACCCCACTGACTCCACTCCCACCAACCCGGAAGACTATGCCACCATGCTCAACTCCATTCTCTCTGACTCCCTTGACTCACTGGCCCCCCTGAAAACCATCACTGTCTCCTTCACCACCTCCTCCCCCTGGTACACCCCTGAACTACGCACCATGAAACAGACCGGCTGCCAACTAGAACGACTCCACAATAAAACCCACCTCACTGTCCATGCTGAAGCCTACAAGCAACATATCTCCTCCTACCGTGACGCACTCCAAGCTGCCAAATCTGCCTACTACTCCACCCTCATCAACACCACCAATCGAAACCCCCGCACCCTCTTCTCCACTGTCAAGACACTACTCCAGCCCCCGGACAACAACACAACTTCCTCCCCTGATCTCTGCAACTCCTTTCTCCACGCCTTCAACAGCAAGATCGCCCACATCAACAGCTCACTGACTGCCTCCATCTCCAACTCCACCACCCCCGCCCCCCCTGCTGTCATCTTCCCCCCTCCTGAGTACCCTACCCCTACTCCCCTCACTACTTTCTCCCCTGTTGACTCCTCCCTCATCACTACTATCATCACCGCCTCCAAAACAACCACCTGCTCCCTCGACCCCCTCCCTACCACCCTGACCAAGGCCTGCCTCCGTGCCCTCATCCCCCACCTCACTGCCCTCTTCAATCAGTCACTATCCCAAGGCCACGTTCCCTCAAGCTACAAACTTGCCGCTGTCACCCCCATTCTCAAAAAGCCCACTCTTGACCCAGCCAACCTCTCCAACTACCGTCCCATCTCCAACCTACCATTATTTCCCAAAACCCTAGAGCGCGCTGTCGCTGCCCAACTTCACTCCCACCTCCAATCCAACAAACTATATGAACCCCTTCAATCTGGCTTCCGCCCACATCACAGCACTGTGTGTGTGTGTGTGTGTGTGTGTGTGTGCGTACATGCATAACAGGTGTTTAGTATGAGGGTGTATGACGGTGTTTAGTATGAGGTTGTTTAGTATGAGGGTGTTTAGTATGAGGGTGTTTAGTATGAGGTTGTTTAGTATGAGGGTGTTTAGTATGAGGGTGTTTAGTATGAGGTTGTTTAGTATGAGGTTGTTTAGTATGAGGGTGTTTAGTATGAGGGTGTTTAGTATGAGGTTGTTTAGTATGAGGGTGTTTAGTATGAGGGTGTTTAGTATGAGGTTGTTTAGTATGAGGTTGTTTAGTATGAGGGTGTTTAGTATGAGGTTGTTTAGTATGAGGTTGTTTAGTATGAGGGTGTTTAGTATGAGGTTGTTGAGTATGAGGGTGTATGAGGTTGTTTAGTATGAGGGTGTTTAGTATGAGGGTGTTTAGTATGAGGGTGTATGAGGTTGTTTAGTATGAGGTTGTTTAGTATGAGGGTGTTTAGTATGAGGGTGTTTAGTATGAGGGTGTTTAGTATGAGGGTGTTTAGTATGAGGGTGTTTAGTATGAGGGTGTATGAGGTTGTTTAGTATGAGGGTGTTTAGTATGAGGGTGTTTAGTATGAGGGTGTATGAGGTTGTTTAGTATGAGGTTGTTTAGTATGAGGGTGTTTAGTATGAGGGTGTATGAGGGTGTTTAGTATGAGGGTGTTTAGTATGAGGGTGTATGAGGTTGTTTAGTATGAGGGTGTTTAGTATGAGGGTGTATGAGGGTGTTTAGTATGAGGGTGTTTAGTATGAGGGTGTATGAGGTTGTTTAGTATGAGGTTGTTTAGTATGAGGGTGTTTAATATGAGGGTGTTTAGTATGAGGGTGTATGTATGAGGGTGTTTAGTATGAGGGTGTATGAGGTTGTTTAGTATGAGGGTGTTTAGTATGAGGGTGTTTAGTATGAGGTTGTTTAGTATGAGGGTGTTTAGTATGAGGGTGTTTAGTATGAGGGTGTTTAGTATGAGGGTGTTTAGTATGAGGGTGTTTAGTATGAGGTTGTTTAGTATGAGGTTGTTTAGTATGAGGTTGTTTAGTATGAGGGTGTTTAGTATGAGGGTGTTTAGTATGAGGGTGTTTAGTATGAGGTTGTTTAGTATGAGGGTGTTTAGTATGAGGGTGTTTAGTATGAGGGTGTTTAGTATGAGGTTGTTTAGTATGAGGGTGTTTAGTATGAGGGTGTTTAGTATGAGGGTGTTTAGTATGAGGTTGTTTAGTATGAGGGTGTTTAGTATGAGGTTGTTTAGTATGAGGGTGTTTAGTATGAGGGTGTATGAGGTTGTTTAGTATGAGGGTGTTTAGTATGAGGGTGTATGAGGTTGTTTAGTATGAGGGTGTATGAGGTTGTTTAGTATGAGGGTGTTTAGTATGAGGGTGTATGAGGGTGTTTAGTATGAGGGTGTTTAGTATGAGGGTGTATGAGGTTGTTTAGTATGAGGTTGTTTAGTATGAGGGTGTTTAGTATGAGGGTGTTTAGTATGAGGGTGTATGTATGAGGGTGTTTAGTATGAGGGTGTATGAGGTTGTTTAGTATGAGGGTGTTTAGTATGAGGTTGTTTAGTATGAGGGTGTTTAGTATGAGGGTGTTTAGTATGAGGGTGTTTAGTATGAGGGTGTTTAGTATGAGGGTGTTTAGTATGAGGTTGTTTAGTATGAGGTTGTTTAGTATGAGGTTGTTTAGTATGAGGGTGTTTAGTATGAGGGTGTTTAGTATGAGGGTGTTTAGTATGAGGTTGTTTAGTATGAGGGTGTTTAGTATGAGGGTGTTTAGTATGAGGGTGTTTAGTATGAGGTTGTTTAGTATGAGGGTGTTTAGTATGAGGGTGTTTAGTATGAGGGTGTTTAGTATGAGGTTGTTTAGTATGAGGGTGTTTAGTATGAGGTTGTTTAGTATGAGGGTGTTTAGTATGAGGGTGTATGAGGTTGTTTAGTATGAGGGTGTTTAGTATGAGGGTGTATGAGGTTGTTTAGTATGAGGGTGTTTAGTATGAGGGTGTTTAGTATGAGGTTGTTTAGTATGAGGGTGTATGAGGTTGTTTAGTATGAGGGTGTTTAGTATGAGGGTGTTTAGTATGAGGTTGTTTAGTATGAGGGTGTTTAGTATGAGGGTGTTTAGTATGAGGGTGTTTAGTATGAGGGTGTATAGTATGAGGGTGTTTAGTATGAGGTTGTTTAGTATGAGGGTGTTTAGTATGAGGGTGTTTAATATGAGGGTGTTTAGTATGAGGGTGTTTAGTATGAGGGTGTTTAGTATGAGGTTGTTTAGTATGAGGTTGTTTAGTATGAGGGTGTTTAGTATGAGGGTGTTTAGTATAAGGGTGTTTAGTATGAGGTTGTTTAGTATGAGGTTGTTTAGTATGAGGGTGTTTAGTATGAGGGTGTTTAGTATGAGGGTGTTTAGTATGAGGGTGTTTAGTATGAGGGTGTATGAGGGTGTTTAGTATGAGGGTGTTTAGTATGAGGGTTTTTAGTATGAGGTTGTTTAGTATGAGGGTGTTTAGTATGAGATTGTTTAGTATGAGGTTGTTTAGTATGAGGGTGTTTAGTATGAGGGTGTTTAGTATGAGGGTGTTTAGTATGAGGTTGTTTAGTATGAGACCTGTGTTATGGTTAGAGTTGTGTGCAGCTCGGGGCTAACAGATGGAGGCCATAACCAGTCTGCTTGCTAATGAGTGGAGGACAGCCAGAGACTCTGGCAGATGCTCTGCCGGAGGGACAATTCCTAAAAGCCCTTTTTTCGGAGCGCTTCATTTTAACTTCAGCACCGGTCAGACTATAGGAAGAAAGATTGCTGATGGGAAATGACGTGTTTATGGTTCAGTGAATACAAATTGCATGTTTTCTTCTACCTGTATCCATGTTTTTTGCGGGCCGTCAGGTTACGCAGATACACAGAGTGGAGCCGTTGACTATTCTTTTGGGCACATCAACAACCGGATGAGATTCTATAGTTATCCCACCTACTCCCCAATGGAGGGCTTGACTCCTAACTCATCATACAGACATGCTACTATGTTGACATTCAGGGAGCAACAAAAAAAACATATCCCCAAACATAATCTTCAATGCACCTATTGGAAGAGCAATCAGCACTTTTTTTCTTCTTCTCCACACTGCCCTCTTCCCCTCTGCGGATAGCACCGGTGGGCCCGCAACGCTCCGTAACATTACGTTTTGGCGTCCTACACTGGGGTCTTGTTATAAATTATAGGCTTTATCACTCCTGCAGCCTCAATAAAACTCCTCTAAATGTAAATGGATTCACACACCGCTGCTGTCGTCAGCTTACTTTAAGAGAATAAACGTTATAAATCAAGTTTGTTTAAGTGGAATAGCGTAAACAGCTTTCTCACTCCTCTAATTACCAAACACACTCTGAGGATGGGGTGGTCCCCTGCTGGGTTTCCCTCTGGCGGGGGTCCATAAAAACACACTCTATTAAACGGGAACATTTTGTCTGAAGAAGGTACAAATCAAGGCTTTGGGAAAGTCTTTCAACTCTGTGGAATGAGATGCTATGTATCATAACATCTCTCACAATCTCTACTGCGATGAGACAGAGAGAGAGATATTGTGCATGAGTGCATGCGTGCATGTGTGCATGCATGCATGAGTGAGTGTAAGTCTGTGTGTGTGTGTGTATGTGTGTGTGTGTGTGTGTGTGTGTGTGTGTGAGAGAGAGAGAGAGAGAGAGAGAGAGTGAGAGAGAGAGAGAGATGAGAGAAATTGTGTGTGAAGGTGAGAGAGAGAGAAAGAGAGACAGAGACAGAGAGACATGCTAAGTATAGAACCAGAAACAGTTTGTGAGGGCCAAAGCAGAGGGGGTATAGAATGATTAATATGCTCGATTATAACTTATAAGTAATGTTCCCTAAAACCATTTCTCGGTAACTGTTAACTGATTTTTCCATCCAGTAAATGGTGGTAATTCTCAAATTTCTATTTTGGAATGATTTATCTATGTGATTATGTATCTCTGGTTCGGCCCCAAAAAATAGAAACACTTTGAAACAAGAAAAAAGATAGCCTCATTCTCCCCAGTCAGATAAATGGTACTCAGCTCAGGAAGAAGTTTATCTTTCATCTTCAGAGTTAAACAGATGAAGTCGCTTTGTCTAACACTACACATGTGGTACATGTGATGGGATTACAATAGTTGGACGAGAAGAAATCGAGTTGGATCACATTGTCTTGATACAGGAAAACAAACAAGCTTTCAGCCCTCTTACTAAGTATCCTGACTATACATACACTTTTGGCAAACAGTGTTAAACTGACACTTCCATTCATCCCCACAGGTCACTGGCTGACTGGGGGTAACTGGTGATCATTGCCAGTTGGGGTTGAGGTGGAGTACGGGAGGTTAAGGAGCTGCCAATGGAAAGAGAGGATGAAAACTCCAGGAAGCTATTAAGAATAAACGCGAGGGAGCAAGAGGACCACTGAGTTCAAAGAACTCAATCAATTAAAATGAGAGCATAATGAAGCCATGGAAAATCCCCAAAAAGGGAAAATAATTTACTGCCGGTACATTCATCAAGGCCCTGAATGTTAGAGTGGTCAACTACTCCGCTAAGTCCTTTCTTCACGAGTATACAGGATATGAACAAAAAGGCCCTTTTTTCATTAGGGAGAGAGTCTCTTCAATATCACAAAGGACCCTGTTGACCTCTTTTGTTTCCCATTGTTCCTCTGTTTCCTCTCTCTTCGCTGTCCTTCTCGAACTCCATTAAGCTTTCCGTTTTGTTGATGAAATGGCCTAACTGGGATGGGCCGTGCCCCCGGTCCCATTCTGGAAGCAGGCGGAGGGATCCCAGGCGCTGCGGCCGTCCAGAGGGTTGATTAAGCCACCGTGGAGGTGGCGCCTCGGAACAGCCGGTGAGGAACGTGCTTCATTAAGCCGATGGAAGCAGATGGCCGAGCTGACCCCCAGCGGACAGACAGTTCAGGGGCTCGGAGGGGACCACCGTCTGAAACACAAGGACAGAGTTTTACCTCACGCTCGTTTACCACCTGAGTGGGGGTATAGGCAGGGGTGCACATAACTGGTGCGCCAGTGCGCATGCGTTGCCAAAATGCATGCTGCGCGGCAGATCAGCCGCATGAGGGCGCTTTTGCGCACCAATTTATTTTATTTTTTAATTAAAAAATTGGTCACAAAAAATACATCCTCTACCATGGTTGAAATTGAGGACAGTGATAATTTACAGCAGTCAAGAGAGCAGTGATGATGACGATTAAGCTTGTAGTATAAATAAATGCTTAGGCTGTAACTTTTTGTTGAAAAGTTGATTTCAGTGTTTACAGAACAGAGCAGTGCTTAAAGAGATCAGTTGATTTCATTGTGTTTAAAGGAGTCTGACAGACTTTCATGCTTAAAGAGCAGTCATTTGATTTTGCATTTGTTTCTTTTGTTTTGCACACAATCATTTGTTCGTTCATCTTTATTTATGAATAAATGTCGTTTTGCTAATATAAGTTATCCATGTATCCCTTTTTCATCCATCCTGTGGGACGGGTCGTGACTCGCGAGCTCGGGGAGCACCAAGCAGCATCCCTAGGTGCTCCTCTGAGCACTGGCCCCAAAAAGTTATGTGCACCCCTGGGTATAGGGCTGTTTTCGGGCTACTTTTCTGATACTGTGAGGATCTGGTTTTTTTATGAGAGATGTCGTTGAAATCAGTCATGCTCCCAGTTCCGTTGACATCAGCGGTTTTAGACTTTTCGTGTCACTGGCTTTTTAAAGGCAGCCATAAGGAGACCATTTGAATACTGAAGAGAAACCTTGAAATATAAAGGCAAGCCAAGGCAAGGCAAGTGTATTTATATAGCACATGTCATACAACAGGGGCAAATCAAAGTGCTTTACATACATTATTAACAAATACAGCAAGAGGAGGATAGAAAGATTATTATTTTTTACAATGAATAAAAAGCACAAAAATCATGTGACCAATGTCAGACAACCTTGTGTCAGCTTTTACATGTCCTTCTCAGAGAAGGGGCTCATCAAAGATCCAAACGATCTCTAATTTCGAATCTGCTTCAGTCTCATTAAACTTGATGACTCCCATAACATTCGGTAGCTATCCAGCTGTGTCATCATAATCATGGCTGACTCTCAAACGTTCCGCCAAGTACCAAACAAACGCACGATGAGCGTCTTCGGTAGCACAGTCAACAAACTGACAGCCAGAAGTCATTTACTGTAGGATCTGCTATTAACCAATCAGAATGTGAGCCAGCAAGTGCATGTTCATCCTTCCCTCAATCAGGCCAATCACAGCCGTGGTGCTGAAGGTGGGCGGGGTCAAGAACCCCGGTCACTCAGCCAATCACCGTTACAGTACAGCATGTGGCTACAACCGTGAAGAGCATCCTACAGGATCATCCATCATCTCGTCCTCCAGTGTCTACAGCGGGGCTCAGACGTGATTCCAATTTCCTCCCTCACACGTTTCAGGCCTCCTAGGATGGTGAAGTTAGGTCTGGTGGTTAGTGATGGATGTCCCTTTAATAGTGCACATAGGCTGTTTATGAGCAATATTAAAGGAGAGGTGCACTTCGGTTAAGAACACTCTGTGTCATCCATCACCTCACAAACACTTTATGGAGGACCGGACGCTTTTTATATTCTGTACTTCCTCTCCCCTCCGATCGATCTTCAACACCTGAAAACTTTGGAGACTTAAGTTCACTTTTCTTAATGGTTTTATTGCTTCCTTTATTTATTTGACAGGCATTGATATTTCCTGTTTTAATAGTTGAGGCATATCGAGAGGGGTGTGTGTTCATAGCAATTCTCCACAAGGAGTGGAACGAATGGCAGAGGAGAATGTTGACAAAAACGCTCTGGAAGATATCGGATTTGAACATGATCATTGCATCATAGATCATACAATGTCTCTCTCACACCGTCACATACACCTATCACATTTGTTATGTATGTTGGAACATTGGTGTTTTGAGCTATGCGACTTTCCGTAGTTGTAGTTATAACACTAGTGTCATGCTGTATCTCTGTCTCTCCTGAACGCCAATGTCTTTCCTCCATATCTTGTGTTCCTTCTCTGTTTCTTACTCTCGCTCTCTCCCACTCTGCAATCCATCATCATCTGACAATGCAATTCTCCATCTTCCTCCTTCATTCTCATCCTCATCCTCTTCCCCTCTCTCTTTCTCTCTCCCTATGCTGCCCCCCCCACCCCCCCATGCCTATCTGTCTGCTCTATTAGTGCTCTGAGAGGCTAAGGTAGGGAGTGCGGTAGTGCAGGTAGGGTAAAGCTCTGTCACCTCCAACAAAGACAACATAGACACACAGACACACACCTGGCCACAGCACAGAGACCAGACTTCACACCGTGTGAGGCATACAAAGCACACCGTCGCTGACCCTGGTTAAAGTCATCTCATCTTCTCTATTTCTACTCCTCCTCCTCTGCCTCCTCCTCCTCTCATCCCTCACTCTGCGGCCGTCCCGATCAACATGTGTCACCTCAAGAACAATTCCCTTCCTCTCATTTCTCAGTGTCAACCTTCCTCTCTGTACATCCATCACTGTCTGTGCCTGTTCCTCTCCCTCTCATCAAACCTACCATCTGTCCATTTGTCCTGGAACTCTCTCCCGGTAACACTACATTACATTACATAGGCCTCTTCTTCTATACATACGTACGGTATATATACACACACACATATATATGTTCTATATATCCATATGATATAGGCCTGCTTTTCCATGTATATAAAGTGTATCATCTCTTAAGCTCTCTATACCCATACTTCCCAAGCTTTATTTATCTTGTCTCCTCACCTCATTTCATCTCTTCAGACACATGGTGGGTTTGATTGGATGAGTGTGTGTGTGTGTGTGTGTGTGTGTGTGTGTGTGTGTGTGTGTGTGTGTGTGTGTTTGTGTCAGTCCCATGCTGAACGATGGCTAATAGGAATGACCCACATCTGAGGAGGAGAGAAAAGTCTGAAATTCTGAAAGTCTGTTATGGGAGATCATATAATCATAGCTGTCCTCTATATGAAGACATTAGCAGAAGGTCATCTAATCATGAAATCACTATAATTTTCCAGTAAGTTCCTGTGCACACAGAGATTAAAATGGACAGTGTATAGAAAAGCGTGCTCGCGCAC
The DNA here is from genome assembly GCF_963989245.1 of Nansenia antarctica. Lineage (NCBI taxonomy): Eukaryota > Metazoa > Chordata > Actinopteri > Argentiniformes > Microstomatidae > Nansenia > Nansenia antarctica. The sequence goes on from NC_137674.1 coordinate 43,687,333, forward strand.
GGGCGCGCGAGTGAGAGAGAGACAGACAGAGAGAATAAATGTCGTTGAGGGATCACAATGGGATAATTTATTCTTGGGTTACAGATATTACAAATGGCCTGCATATGTTAACTCTTAATTAGCATACATAAATAATTTACTTCAATAATAAAGTGGTTATAATAGATAGCAGGCCATATCTACCACAAGGGATTGTTATTAGTCATTATGATTAATGGCACCACTTTTGCATGGGCCATAAAACTTCCTGACAGAAGTTCTGCAATCTCTGGCCAACAGAGTAATCAAATTTATGTTAGCATTAATGTTGAAATCACTTTCCATGATTTGACAACCTATTTTCAAACATCTTAACCGCAAAAGTACAGAACAAACAACTTTTCGAATACTCTAAAACTGTTGAACTTGAATACACTGTGTCACCATCACCGGACCTCTTACTAGGACATTTTCTGTTGTGGTTTTCCGACAAGTGTCCCATGTTAGTCAATTAAGAATCAATATGTTGGTGTCTGAAATATCAGACAAAATTAACTGTCATTGTATATCACCTCCACCACTATACATGACTATGTATGATTTTTGCAACTTCAATCTCTGTAAAAGTAAATAAGAGCGTATATTGTATTTTGTTGTGAAATCTAAGTGTGGAAAGCGACTGGGAGTCACCGTGGAGACTGAAAGGGTGTTTATAGATATCCCTACTATTTGAGGCCGTTGCCCAAACTACATGTTGAAATATGCAATGGTGCGTTTCCACAGAGCCTTACTGGTGTACTGGTTCTGGAATACCAAACTGGTTCCACCTTTCCCCCTTATCCCTCCACACATGCAAACATGAAAGACGGAAGGCCTTAGTCCTTCTGTGTGTGTGTGTGTGTGTGTGTGTGTGTGTGTGTGTGTGAGAGAGAGTGTGTCTGCGTGTGATTTCATAGGCATACAGATAGGAGAGCGTTGTGAGTACATGTGCAATTTTGCAGCGTACTCGCAGGTCACAAGATTCGCTACTGAAGTGGAATATTTTCTCTCCCATTCCAAAAACACCCAGACCTGTCATAAGCCGGGATCAACGCAGCTTCTGAAATAGTTCTATTTTCCTGTGTCACAAAGATGTAAGACAAACACACACTCCTTTCCCCAGCACCAGAGTCAGACAGATGGGCTATGTTCGGCTTTGGGTGGCATCAGACATACAGTCAGAATCCAGTCATTTTCCATGTACCAGATATAGAGTTTATTACACCAGGAAGGGGAGGAAATTAAGTTTTCGGCCCAGTGCGTAGCCAGACCCCCACCGCTGCTGGCACAAAGCCTCTTCGTGAGTATGAATAGTTGCGCTTAGTGGGCCGTTTAATTGAGAGAGGCAGTGAGTGACAGGTGAAAAGGATGAAGGAAGATGAGGTTGCTTGTGGATGCGCAGGATTCCTGCACTGCATAAATGCACTCAATTCACTGGCCTGTCACTGGGACAACAGAGGAGAGGAGAGGAGAGGAGAGGAGAGGAGAGGAGAGGAGAGGAGAGGAGAGGAGAGGAGAGGAGAGGAGAGGAGAGGAGAGGAGAGGAGAGGAGAGGAGAGGAGAGGAGAGGAGAGGAGAAGAGAGGAAGAGAGGGGAGGGGAGAGGAGAGGAGAGGAAGAGGAGAGGAGAGGGAAGGGGAGAGGAGAGAAGACAAGAAAAGAGGAGAGGAGAGGAGAGGAGAGGAGAGGAGGAGAGGAGAGGGAAGGGGAGGAGGAGAGGGGAAGGGAGGAGGAGAGGCGAGGACGGACGGACTCCTCTCCTCCGGCTGCAGCACATGACGTCAGTGTGAGAGGCATGCATTGTGTGTGTGTGTGTGTGTGTGTGTGTGTGTATCAGGGTTCAACAATGTGCTGCCAGCTGACTGTATTCAAGTTGAGCAGAGGGGAGGCAGGGGAGGGAGGGGAGGGTGGAGCAGGCAGAAAGTCACGGCCCTAGGAGCCTCCATGGGCTTTACCATAAAACAGCTGGGTTTATCATCGAGACACACACACATACACACACTGTGGAAAGCCGGTTCTGTCCTCGGTGTCTCCCTGGACACAGTAGAGGAGGTGGCTCCTTTAGCAACAGTCTACTAGAACTACATTGCACTAAGGAGCGCTATATATTTTGTATTTTGTATCTATTTTATTTAGCCTACTATTCGATTGCCACTTTATTTTGTTGTGGTCTAACCTGCTGTAATGCCTGAATTTCCCAAGTACCAATCTATCTATCTATCTATCTATCTATCTATCTATCTGTCTGTCTGTCTGTCTGTCTGTCTGTCTGTCTGTCTGTCTGTCTATCTATCTATCTGTCTGTCTGTCTCCGACAGTACACCAACACAGCTGCAACACATGGTTAGTGTGGTGATAGGCGTACAGTGTGATACAGTATGATAATGAGAACCCACTCATCAAGAGGCAGGCCAGAGCAAACTCCCACAGCATGTCAGTCTCCTGAACCCTCTGTGTGTGTGTGTGTGTGTGTGTGTGTGTGTGTGTGTGTGTGTGCATGTTTGTGCATGTTTGTGTATGTGTGAGATGGTGTGTGAGATGGTGTGTGAGTGTGTGTGTGTGTGTGTGTGTGTTTGTGAATTTGTGTGTATGTGTGTGAGTTTGTGTGTATGTGTGCGTGTGTGTGTTTGTGTGCACCTCTCCCACACAATCACAACTAAGTCTTCACCCTCTCCCTCCCCCCTCTCCCTCCCTCCTCTCCTCGCCACACTGCTCCTTCCTCTGATCCCCTGTTCCCGCTCCTCTAAAGCCACCAGGGAACCGTGTACTCCTGCAGAGAGGACATGCTTGACCAACTTTGGGATGTCCAATTGCTCTGTCACTAGCACCATCACAACCAACCAGGGTGATGTCAGACGGTTTTCTGCGGAGTTCTTTCCTGGAGTGGTGGAACTTCACTGACATTGCAGCTCTGAATCATCCTGCAGATGTTGCTCTGGGATTTCTCAGAATCAATGTTTCATATTTTATTTTTCGTAATCTTTTCAACCCAATCGATACGCGCAGATTCCAGATTCCACGTAATAGAGGAGATGGATTCAGAGCTTTCTTTGATGAGGGGTTGAGATAAGATGAAAATATGGCATTTGTGTGAGACTGAAATATACCCATGGAAGCTAGGAAGAAGAACAACAGGTTTGATGGACTGACTGAACCCACTCAAGTACAATATATCACCTCATCTTCAATCTAAAAAGAGCCCTTTAAACGACAATTGGGAAAAAACTAACCTGGAACAGCGACCCACCACTGAATATGAACACAGCAATGCCAAAGACATTTGACCATCTGGAACAATGAGATCCTATTAGCGTTGTTGTGCTAAGTGGATCCTTTCAACTCGGAATGAAAACAGAAAACAGATTTTCTTCCGACATGCCTACAGAAGAATGTCTGTGTCATTTCACCTGCTTTGTGATTCTCAACGGTGATACGGTACCATTGTCGTGGTCCCCCCTGCTTGCACCATTTCATAAAAACAACATGACTTCTTCACAATGAACATGGAGATTAGCCTACAGATGAACAGAGAGACTAACAGAGAAACAGCGTGACAGTGTTTTCCTGTGAGAGCTGCAAAGCCGTCTCATAAAAAGAGAAATGTGACTGTGTAGGAGCAGGAAGCCTCACAGATTAATTTGGGTTCTCAACGAAAGAAGCAAATGTCCCCCTGCACTGTAACTATGGGGGCGGCTATAGCTCAGGTGGTAGAGTCGGCGTCTAATGATCGCAAGGTCGGCGGCTCTGTGATTCGATCCCAGGCTGGCCACGTGTCGAGGTGTCCTTAGGCAAGACACTGTACCCCAAATTGCTCCCAATGAGCGGGCCGGCGCCTTGCATTGTAGCTTGCTGCCATTGGTGTGTGAATGTGTGTGTGAATGGGTGAATGAGAGGCCATTGTAAAGCGCTTTGGAATAAGGCGCTATATAAGTGCAGTCCATTTACCAAGCAAATGTCCCCCTGCACTGTAACTATGGAACCAAATCAAATGATTTCACTCCCTCCAACCAGAGGATCACAATACCTGTGACAATTATTCCAACACACAGGGCTTTCAGTGTATGGCTACCTTTACATAAGAAGAGACATTGGAAACCTTAGTAAGAGGAAGAGGAGCTGACTTTTTTTCCCCTTGTCCATCATGACCTGATTCATGGATGGGATGAATCGTTTGGGGAGACTGTTTGCCTGGGGACTGGGACAGAGACAGCTCTCCATCTGATAGCGTTGCGGTACAATCTTGGACATCCATACTGAAAGATTATTGAGATTGTGACACTCACACACACACACACACACACACACTCTTCCTCTCTCAAATTGGTCAAGAGCAGAACGCAAAAAAACATTGAATTTCATTAATGAAGCCTTGATTTCTCAAAGTTGATTAATTGCTCAGGGTGCAGAGGTGGAGGAGACACCACATGGGGTGTTGGAGGGAGGAAGGGAGGGGCCCAGATCAGATGACTGTGGTTCTATTCTTGGCCAGACTCCCTTCCACTGTCCCAGAGAGAAGGATGTAATCTCCTCCATGGAAACAGGGGGTCTATCTGCTGCCTGTCTCCACTGATTTCGGCTCTAGCCTTCACCTCCCACTCACAGAACATCTGCTGTGCATAATACACACAATGTCACACACATACACACAAACTCACACACATACTCAAACTCACACATGCACACAAACACACACACACACACACACACAGACACACACATACACACAAACTCACACATACACACAAACTCACACATACACACAAACTGACACACACACACACACACACGCATGCATACACACACACCATCTCACACATACACACAAACTCACACATACACACAAACTCACACACGTACACACAAACTCAGACACAAACTCAGACACATACACACAAACTCATAAACATACACCAACTCACATACACACACGCCATCTCACACATACACATACACAAACATGCACACGCACAGACACAGGCACACACACACACAAACGCACGCACACACACACATACACACACACACACACACACACACACACTCAGAGGGCCACTTAGAGTATTTACTACTGCAGTTAGTCATGTTCACACTTGAGTGACCTGCACTAAAAAGGAAATTATGACTATCCTCACTCAGTCAATGTCCTTAATGACCCTGACCTTAACGACCCTGTCTTCTCCTGGGGTTGTGTGTAATCTGGGCTCCTCACTTCTGTCATCATGAATAGCCATATATGAAAGTACAGAGTGTTCTGGGGTGGTCCAGTGGTCCAGCACCACGGTTTACAGAGCACAGACGTGCCCATGTCGGCATGGGTTGGAATCCGGCCCATACCCTGCTGACATACCCTCTCCTCCTTACTTTCCTGTGTTTCTCTACTACTGTGTCTTTATGCAATAAAGAAAACTATAAGAGTGTGACTGCCACACACAAAAAAATACATTAAAAAATAAATACAGAAACATAAGGTCAGCTAAGATCCACTATGATCAATAGTTTTTTCTATAACGATTTTCTAACTACTAATTTTCAATTATTGAAAAGCCCACAGGAAGAAACTGTCGTGGGCAATTCTTCCAATATCTTATTTAAGTTTACTCAATTACTGACTAGTAAATTATCACAGAAATCAGAGCTTGTTGATTGTTCAAGTTAGACTGCATTTATTGTAAAGCACAATAGCACACAGCCGAGATATGTTTGCAAAAGCATCTCCCGTCTTGTTCCCAAAACCTTCCTTATACAGTATCTCTCAACCAGTAACTTCCCACATTGCTAATTTACATATATTGGTCTAAGACAATTGGCTGTAAGTGTCTACCTCCCCTCTGGCCCTAAAATGCTATTCCATCTGTCCTTCCCAGCCATTCACCCCTCCTAAATTTCGTTGTTTGGTACCTGTACTATAGCAATGACAATAAAGACCATTCATTCATTCATTCATTCACCTGTTGTTTATCTGGCTGAAATCCTGTTTACAATGCCCTTTCTTGACCCACCCGTTCCTGCTATTTAAAACCCCTGTGGTGTCTCCCTGCCACCTCCCTCTGACCCTGTACATTTATCCATCCTGGTTGCTCTCTTCCACCCCACCTTGTTTACTCAAGCCCACCATAAACATTGTATTACTCGTCCCTGCTCTCCACAACATTCTTGAACCACAGTTTTAGGAAGCCAACAAACCTTATAATTGATACATATTTCAACATTTCAAGGCTCACAAATCCACCTTAAAACTGCCAGGATTGATCAATCATCTGTATCCACGCGTTCCAGGTTGCTAACAGACTTTCTGTGACTGTTCAAATTAGTTTTTTGTTTAATGTCAGTCTCTTAAAAGGGCTCATCTCTTGTGATCTGCAGTAAGAGGCTTTGAGGCAGTGCGTCTCTGCCAGCTCAGATTTTCCACTTTCCCAGACGGGAGCGTGTCTCAGCACAAAGCTCAGATTCCAGGGAGCTGTAATGGGATTATGAGCGGGAAGTCAATAATTCTGGTGCCCCAGCTCCACATGTGAGCAGAGGCCAGCTCACGCAACAGGGCCAACCACAGGGTCTGAGCACAGAACACAATGTGTTAGAGTTTCACATCGTTTGGCTAAATAGAAGGTTGCTGTTTTGTTCATCTGCAAAGATCCAGGTGTTTTTTTTATTGAATGACACAGCATCGACTGAACTCTCCTCTCCTCTCCTCTCCTCTCCTCTCCTCTCCTCTCCTCTCCTCTCCTCTCCTCTCCTCTCCTCTCCTCTCCTCTCCTCTCCTCTCCTCTCCTCTCATCTCCTCTCATCTCCTCTCATCTCCTCCCCCTTCCCCTCCCCTCTCATCCAGTGCCCTCCTCTCCTCTCCTCCCCTCCCCTCTCCTCTCCTCTCCTCTCCTCTCCTCTCCTCTCCTCTCCTCCCCCCTCCCCTCCCATCCAGTGCCCTCCTCTCCTGTCCTCTCCTTTCCTCGAGGATCATATCTCCAGGCCCAGTCCCTCCTGGTGTTCCAGGCAGGGCCTCACATCTCCAGGGCCAGGATCCCACTCCTATCAGCCTGAGACAGGAAGAAAACACCTGCTGCTGCCTCCTGGGAGCCTGACCCAGAGTAGCCTCGGACCCCCTCCTTCCCCCCTAACCCCTCCACCCCACTCCCCCGAACTGTGGAAAGCCGTTCCAGGTAAGTCAAAAGCGTCACATCAGAGATATTTGTGTGTAAAATATTCATGCTCAGGTGATTTGTTTTTGCTTTTTCTCATGAAATGCTGATTCAGGTTATTAATTTGAACAAAGTTTGGAAGTCAATTTCGCTGACTTTATACAGTATTATAATCCTTCTCCATACAGTACATGGTCAGAGCAGATAGACATACTGGATTTGGGTTTTTAAAAGTTGCACAATATGAATCCCTCCCTCAGCAACTCAAAATGGCTGAGGGTTTAACCTCAAAAATACTTGTGAATACTCAGAATGATCTGTTTAGCCTACGAACCCAAGGCCATATACCGCCTGCCTCAAATATAAAAAACTGGTTAAAACGGTCCATTTGAGAGCTATAGGGGACTTGCTTCTCTATGGCCTGAGCCAACACTAATGGTTTACTGATCATCAACATCAGACTCTCTGATCAACACGGAAAAAAACGCCATGTCATCAAATCGATAGGCCCTCCCCTCCCGTGTTCAATAATGCTAACATTTAGCTAATCTATCAGGAATGACCACAGCGATTCATTCTGTATGCAAACAAGTACCCATAGGGCTTAGCTGCCATACAGGGCTTAGCTGCCACACAGACATGGACGGCTGGAACCTGGAGATTAGAACACTTCAGAGGGTCAGATAGAAAACAGTGTTTCCGCAGTGAGTTAGGAATAATAATAATAATAATAATAGTAGTTCACCTCCAAGAATCTCTTTTCATATTGAAATGATCATAGCTTGGGATGCCTCAGTGGCCTTCAATCCTGGCCATCGACCTGTCCTGCATGTCATCCCTCCTCTCTCTCAACCCTCCTTCCTGTCAATCTATCCCAATAAAGCAGAAATGCCCTAAAAACATATTTTTAAAGAAATTATCACAGCAACCATGCTGTACCAATCCTGCACACCCACACGCACACACACATAAGACACGCACTCACCCACACTCGCATGCATGCACCCGTACACACACACACACACACACACACACACACACACACACACACACACACACACACAATGAATACACTAGAACGTCCATAAAGCCAGTAGATGTATTAGTGATTTTATGCTTGATCTGCGTTTAATGTGTCGGACTGTGAGGTATCAGTGGGGCCCTTTTCCAAAAGCAAATTACGCGCTTGGGCTGAGTCCTTTATGTGTTTGCTGAGTGGAGAATTTAAAGCCCATTAATATTCTATTGGCCCTAGACTTGAGAGATCTCTTACAATTCCCCTGTTTGGGGCCAGTCAACAACTCTAACGGGCTGTCTTTGTGCTGCCCACGCTTCTATTGAACCAAATAAATTTCCGTCAGTTCTGTTGCAGTGCTGTAGCATCAGTTGAGACACACTGTTCAGCCGTGTAGCCGTTTGGAATTGTTATTCTGAAAATGAAAGTGTTGCTAATGTGATTGTCTGAATGCAACACACCTGACCACACCTGGGCTTTGAGAGCTGAGGACAGTAACAGTATACATCGCCTGAGGCACACCTCATCTGCTTAATGCCAATGCGACTCATTTCCATCTAAAAACCAGACCCTGACTAAACAGCTTATAACATTATGATGATCAGATGCAAAAGATCAAATTTGATAGGTAACACCTTGACGTTCAGAATAACATACTACACATGAGTACAAGTAATCAATATTAAAATGTATAATTACATTAAAGCAGAATCTGGAACCAATTATGGGCTTGTCCAGCTTAAGAGGTTGCAGATCCAGATGAATGACATACAGAGAGACAGATTTGTTTTTACAATGGAACAAAGGTGGTACATTTACACTGATGTTAAGGCTTTGGAAATCTGTCCCATTAAACATGTGTTCCCTTTAATTGCACACGTTTTAAATGCTGCACTAGGCCAGTTAGTTTACAAAGACAATCCCCCATTACCATGAATATGTTAGCTAAAGAATTACAACATTACCATGTCAGCTAAAGAATTACATCATTTATTGAGGAAAATGTGTGTTGTGGAAACAACACATGCTCTGACCACATTATACAAAGGACACACCAACTGATTGGACAGGTGTGTATGAACGCCAGCACACACACACACACACACACACACACACACACACACACACACACACACACACACACACACACACACACACACACCACACACACAATCCAGTGCACCCTTACTAACTCATTCACCCTTTCTCACACTCACACTCCCAGCCAGCTGCTGTGATTATGAAGCGGTGTGTGCAGTGTTGCGGATAACAATTGATGGGGACACTACAGTCACGCCAGTTACAGTAGTTAGGGAGAGTAGCTGACTCCGGACAGAAAAGAGAAAAGTCGCGACGAAGGAACTCTCACAAAGTGAACAATCCGGGGCCTGGCACACACACACACACACACACACACACACACACACACGCACACACACGCACACACACGCACACACACACACACACACACACACACACACGCACACACACACACACACACACACACACACACACACACACACACACACTCCACTTAGCGGGACTGATACGGTACAGGTAAGAGTGGCTTAAATTATCTATGTTCTAGCGTGCATGTTACATTGCCGGCTTTTGCTCTAAGTTGATCTTTTCATAGTAAGAGGTCAGGGGTGAGGCGAAGTCAAGAGGTGTTAAATATAATAAATATCGTCGAATGGATGGAGACACAGGTGTCGGAAGAGAACATTATGGATGAGGTTGCGTGAATCTGTGGAAGAGCGGCTGTTTGCGTGGGCTTCGGCATGCATATTTAATCAGATGTCATTCTGAGAACTGTCTGACTAAGTAAGTCAAACGGACGAGATTGTGACAAAGTGACACTCGATCAGACAATGGAATGCAGTGACAGACAGGCGCACAACTTTGGACATGACTAGGCGCACGGCCGGGTACAGCTGGGACGTCCGATGTATCGCCAATTCATTAGGTGTCATATTGTTTTCCATGCATGTATAACCATTTAAAAGTGGTTAAATGCTAGGCCGTTCAGATCTTCTGAAATCACATCCTTTCAAATGTGGGATGAACATGAAACGAAAGACTATGCCTAAACTGTTATTTTCTAACCATACGTTGTCCAAAATACCAGAGAAAAAATGTCCACACGCATTGCGAATGAGTCAAAGTGATTCCCATATATTTTGTATTTGTCTTGCTATTTGACAATAAGACTCTCCAAATGGATAGTGCCAGCGTGAATCTGTAGATCAATCGTAGCGTATACAATGTCACTGGAGCATAGTGTGTACAGTCTGTGCCAGCGTGTGTGCGTCTCTCTCATGTAACCCATGACTCAAGACGAAGTGAATGGGGCAGTACTATGCTGACAGAGGAGAGAGAGCACGTTCCTGTCTGCAGTAGTGGAGAGCCCCTAAGCTCCGTCTCAAACACACTTCGGTGGCACAGATGTGTGTGGTGCCAGCCTTGGCTGCAGCCCGAGTGACCGCTGAGGACATCAGCCAGCGGGACTTCATTTGTGTCTGTCGTCGAGGACTCGACGGTGTCCACAGAGGCGGCATATCGGGACAGGACAGGGCTGTCTACATGGACAGGGAGAGGCGCAGGCTACTGTTGAATGCAGTGGTCGAGACGCTGTCCCAGGTCCTGAAAGCGCTCGGTAGTCTCGGATCTGCGGTAAGCGTTTAAACAAGCCGTTTACGCATCATGGACTGACGTGCACGCCGAGCAGCGCGGTGGTTAACACACAGCCCTCGCCAGAGTCCATGGGATCATCTCACCACCTCCGGATGGTAGAAGCATGGAGAGATTTGTCCTACCCGCCGCGCCACTGCTGATTCTCAGCTGTCTCGTTGTCTCTCGAGTCATAGCGGGTAAGTTTATGTTGATATAAAGAGATATTTTGATATGACTCTTCTTGCATAGGATCAGGTCATTGTGTGTGGAGAATGCGAAGATAGATGAGCTCGCATTCAGGGGGGCTGCATTGGTATTCGTGCAAAGAACATGTTGGAAATAAGGGAACGTTTGTCTTCATGTTTCTCTAAATAAGAATGGGTATACTATGGAATGAATGACGTAAGTAAGTATGGGTATATGACGATGGCTCAGACATTTTCTACATTGTGGTGTCTGAGGAGGAAACTGTCCAAATAAGCAACAAGAGCTTATATACTGTAAAGCACCATGCAGTCGTCATTATAGCCTACTTTACCTTTCAGTGTGTGTGATTGCAAGCCAATGTCAGAATTACATAAGCTTTTAGTGGACAAGTGGTCATATACACACAATACTAAGATGACATTACACAACAAGTGTATTGTGAATATGGTTTTGCATTTGTGCATGGCTGGCTGGTGTGTGTGTGTGTGTGTGTGTGTGTGTGTGTGTGTTTCAATGCTAAACTGACCTTTGAATTTAATCAAACAAGCATATAACGTCCCAGGTATAGAGCTCTAGATTGAAACTCTTTCAAATCTATTATGCACCTAATTCAATTATAGGGATGAAATACACACACATATATATATATATATATCCATGTATCATGTGATCAAATACAATAAGGTTGATTGCTGTTCATTTACTGGTATTGACTCTCATTTTACATATGAATTGATTGTTACTCAGAAATCATTGTGTACAGATGTTTAACCATAACATGGTTATGACCATTCCCTACTAGGAAGGAGTCTTTATTTCAGTTTAGAGCTGAACCATTCTGTAGATTTCAAAGATCACATGTTGATCTGGCTCCACCAATGAATAACTAACAAGACACCTCAGACTTGGATGATCTTGTACAGAAACTTGACTGCCTGACAAAAGGGGAGGGGCCTAAACTGTAGACACACACATCACGGCAACGGGTGACAGTCTGACCACCCCCAATGACATGTATGAACATGAGCACAGACATAGGCCTTGATTCAGTCAGAATCAAACAAAAAACAGCATCACAGGTAGATTCGTTTCTGAGATAATGCAAAGAACAGATATTCACCATTACCCACAATCCTTTGTAAACCGAAAACAAGAGTAAACACCAACAGTCATTCTTTGTCAAATTAATTATTATTATTTTTACGGTGTATGCGTGGGAGTGAATCCAGGGAATACTGTTGGGTATGCAGCTAATATCTATTAGCCCTATCTCTCTATTAGTCTATTAGTGCAGTGCCAAAAACCACAAACACTTGAGTGTTCAGAATTCACCTCTACCCTCCACAAAGTCTTTGCTCATCGGGTGGCATTGCTCTCTTTACTGTACCTTCTCTACTGCTCTCTTTCTGTCACAGATACACTCACACACACACACACACACACACACACACACACTCCTCCCTTCCCTTCCCTTCCCTTCCCTCTCTCTCTCTCTCTCTCTCTCTCTCTCTCTCTCTCTCTCTCTCTCTGTCTCTGTCTCTCTCACTCACACACACACACTCTCTCACTCTCTCTCTCTTTCTCTCTCTCTCTATCTCTCTCTCTCTCTCTCTCTCTCACACACACACACACACACACACACGCACACATACTCTATAATATATATGCACATAACATAGGTTATATATACTGTATATATATATATTATCTATAGGCAGAAAGTGAAGTTCATATACAGTCTGGGCAGCATGGACTCATAATTGTTTAATACATTCTGATTGTATGAAGCAATCCTATGAAGCATTTATGAAGTAATCCTTGAACAGGAAGAGCCATGGAAATGTGGTTATGACCCTGCCTCCATCTCCATAAACCTCCATAAAGCTAACAATATCAACCTGATACCATCAGAATAGATAAGAGAAGAGAGCCAGGACACAGAGCAGTACAGCTAGATCGTAGCGAATAAATCGTGAGCGAATGAATAATACATACAAGATGGTGAGATGGTGAGGGCGGAGAGACAGAAGCGTGTGGGTGTGTTGCCACTGCTGCTGTACACTTTACAGTTGTGACATGTTTAATGTGTTGCTGTTTACGGTGAGTCATAAAGTGCCTGTCAACCCGGATGAGGAAAATGAAGCTAATGTTTCCATTTAAAATGTAAATTAAATCCCACACATTAATCTTTAATGAGGATATAAATCCCACCAGCCAATTCCCCTTGCTCCTAAACCGGGTTTGCCATAGAATGAAATAAAAAAAAACAAAAAAAACAAACAACAACAGATTAAATAGAGATCAAGCAAGAATCAAGTCCAGTGAGATCACCTTTACAAACACTTTTCTGCCCTGTTTGAACAGAGTCTGACTTTTGAGGTGGGTTTTTACAGTAGTCATTTTACTGTACAATTCCACAACTACATCCCCCATGAGGAAACTATCACTGGCAGTCCAGGGGAATCTTGGCAATCCCAAATCCAGCTACAAAATGTTCAGTATCTACAGTATTAACTGTCAAGTCATCCCACTATCTCCCCTAAGGAGTTATAGCACCCAGAGACAGCAGCCAAAGGTTGTAAAAACCCATCCATCACGCCTGCTTGCATGCCAGACCACTATCTGACTCAAATGGTCTTACATCAAGAATATATCTTGGGAGGTTTTTGTTAATCAAAAAGCACCTTATTTCTCAGTATGGCGTACTGTACTGCTTGTGGAACACACAGGAGGAGATACAATTAAATAGGGTGGACTAGAGTGTGTCTTTGTTAAGCAACACAAATATTCCCTCTATGATGTCACTCTCACAATACCCTTGATGCTATACAGAACTTTAGTCTGGCGATGTTCTCATGTATGTTTCAAAGACTGTTTGCATTCTTGAGATCTTTTTAGACATGTATGCTCATTCAAAGAGTTCATACAATCTGTTTTAAATACGAATACACACTTCTAAGGGTGTACTGTATGTACTGTGGGAGTAGAGTGTGAACAGACTGGTTTCTCTTGAAAGTCCAGGTGGTTATCTAGGGCAGTCTCTTGAATTTCCAGTGGCTAAACAGGCTATTTGTTACCAGAGCAGGAACACAGTCAGAAGGAGAGAGAGAGGAATATTGTGTGTGTGTGTGTGTGTGTGTGTGTGTGTGTGTGTGTGTGTGTGTGTGTGTGTGTGTGAGTGCATGCATGGAATGGAATGGAATGGAATGGACTTTATTTGTCATTGCTACAGTACAGGTACCAAACAACGAAATTTAGGAGGGGTGGCTCCCCTGGTGTTAGGAAAGGAAAAAGAAAACACATTTTAGAAAAAGCATAGATGCATAAAATCACAAGAAGGTAAGGAGCTGGTTTACATCAATAAAGGCTATGTACACAATCCACTGTACTATACTGCACAGATAGTCAACTAGGGTTGTCATATTGCACAAAAAGTATTTTTTCACATGATTTTAAAGTGTCACAGTTTGCAGGCTTGAAAATGTACATGTTTGTGCCTCAGCACTAGCTGCCATACAATCCGTCCGGACTGTCCTGGGCCCAGAACTTAGGCCTTTTCTGTGTTCAGGGCCTTGACGGCCCTGTGGTAGAAGCAGTCCTTCAGTCTGTTTGTCTTAGCGGCCGGGGTCCTGTACCTCCTGTTCGAGGGCAGCTTGACAAAGTGTACGTGCCCAGGGTGGGTCGGGTCCTTGGAGATCTTGGAGGCCCTCCTGAGACAGCGTGTTTTGTACAGCTCCTCCAGAGAGGGGAGGGGGGCGCCGGTGATCTTCTGTGCTGTTCTCACGACTCTCTGTAGCTCGTTTCTCTCCGCTGTTGTGCAGCTGTGGAACCAGTTGGAGATGCCGAAGGTGAGGATGCTCTCCACTGCGCCGTGGTAGAAGGCCACCAGTATCTCCTGCTTGTTGTGTTGTTTCCTGAGGCATCTCAGGGTGTATAGCCGCTGTTGTGCCCTCTTGATGGTGCCTTTAGTGTTGTCCTTCCAGGCCAGGTCATCCCGCATGATGTGTCCCAGGAATCGGAGGGTTGAGACTATCTCCACGCTCTCTCTGTCGATGAGCAGGGGCTGGATCTCTGACTTTTTCCTCCTGAAGTCTACGATGAATTCCTGGGTCTTTGACTTGTTTAGCAGCAGGTTGTTAACCTTGCACAGCTTGCTCAATTGCTCTACCTCATCCCTGTACGCCGCCTCGTCCCCCCCCGAGATACATCCCACCACGGTGGTGTCGTCTGCAAACTTTACGATGTAGTTGCTGGGGTGGATGGGGGTGATGGGGGTGCATGCGTGCATGTGTGTGTTTGCGCACATGAGGCATGATTACCTGCTTGTGTGTGTGTGTGTGTGTGTGTGTGTGTGTGTGTGTGTGTGCGAGAGCGCACTCGCACGCTGGCATAAGTACATGATTGTCTGCTTGTGTGTGTAGTGTGTATGTGGGCATGCAAACAGTTTAATCTATTAGCAGATAGAGACAGAACCAAAGAGAAATGCTTTCACAGCATACAAAGCTCAATGCTCCCCTGAGTCACGCAGACACACACCACCGCTAACAACCGCTAATACAGCCGTGCTCTCCCTGTTAATCAAAGTAAACACGGGTAATGACAAGCTGTCTGCGTTTCCAAACACACTGAGCAAATACAGCAGGGGAAAGGCAAAATGTCAGGCAGCTCTGCTGCAGCAGCATCAGCAGCAACAGAGGAGCAACACAGGAACATTGCTCTGATCTAAAGGATGAGGCTGCATGTGTCTGCCTGAACTCACACACCGTGGACGAGACACTGTAGACAGGAGCTGTGGAGGCTGGCGGAGGAAGAAAAATCAGAGGACATTGTCTTAATGGACTACAGTGTTTCCTCTACATGCATTTCATCGTGGCGGACCGCCACGATGGAATTTCCTCCGCCACCATTCAGATTTCTCAAAAAAAAAAAAAAAAAAATTTAGGCCGCTTTTCAGACCTTCACATCGCTAGACACACCCACAAGCGCGAAGCGACGCGCTTGCAAAACTGTTTTGTGATTGGTCGAATACATCTAGGCTGCGTGTAGTCTACAAACTACTTCAAATGTTACAATATGCGCGACGACGGTGCTGGATCCTGGATCTGTGCATCGGTGTGCAGGAAGAACACGGAGCAGGCGCCAGACCAGACTAGATGATCGTGGAGTGAAGATATTATGAAAGTGTACGTGCTTGTCGATCACCCGTCGCATCGCGTACGCTTTAATAATCTCTTCACTCCACAATCATCTAGTCTGGTCTGGCGCCTGCTCCGTCTGTTTTTCTTCCTGCACACAGGTAAACAGATCCAGGATCCAGCAGCGTCTTCGGGCTCGCGCAAACAAACCCGGCGAATTTTTTTACTTGCCCCAGGCAAGCGTTACTGTTGAACCCTGCTGATACATGATTCTTCCCTGCACATTGACAATGTTTTCTCTCTCCTCTTTCTTCTGCGTTGTGAAGGGATCCACTGCAGCGTACACGAAAAGCGGCTACTGTGTCAACCGCTTCCCATAATAGTTACAACAACCATAAAGCCTCCATAATGATAATGAAAAGAAGGGGAGACGAATTTTTTATTGACAACGGAATTACATGCTGGAAAAACATGCAGACACAGACAATAAGAGACACATGGGAGAAGTACGGGAAAACATTTTATTTTTTTGGGACATCCTCGAGTTTTGGCTGAAATTACGTCGTTGTTTTGAGCACGCGTGCGCCCGCGGTCAACGCTACCCGCCACCATTGTAAAAATTCCTGGAGGAAACACTGGACTAGAATGAGGAACAGTATCACACACGTCGATCAAACACCCCAGATTTCTACCTCCACCAACCTCTGCACGTGTTTGATACCATTCCTCGTTCCATTCCATGCATGACGATGAGCCTGTCCTTTTCTACCCCCAGAAGCGTCCCCTGGACCAGTGGCGGATACAGAAAGTGGCTGATGGGTAGGCCTGGAAAAATCTGGGTGGGCCTGAGTGAAACTCATCACCGCACGTTTTAGACCTATGTATGAGCAGCCAGATGGATGGAACACAACCGGGCTCGCGATCATTTTTGATTTCGATTCGATTCGATTCGATTTATGTTTCTGCCCGTGGGTGCTCGAAACATTTGGGTACGACCAACACGCATGCACACACACGCACACGCACGCACACGCACGCACGCACGCAAAATACTAGCAGGGACTGGAGGAGATCACTATGCAGACCATGAAACGAACGGAAAATAAATAAAGTACCTGTCTACCCAGAGAATGCAACGGACAGCCAAACAAGTTATTATAATACACACACGCAAGGCATTCAAGTGCCCGCAATAGTCAACGAATTAACCAATAACCATCAACTATGGAGGACCAAGTATAGAAATTGTAATAAGAAATGCCTGTATTATCATTTGCAAGCTTTTAACTGTGGGTGTTGACAGTCCAGTGCAAACCGAAAGCTCAAGTTGAATCATACATGTACCTGGCTCGGACCAGTTGTGGTGATCCATCATTTTATTACAAAACCTAACGCTGCTTATTAGGGGATTTACGTAAACTGGTGTATACACATATATTGTTGTGTAAAGTTGTGTGCTTCTATTGTATTATATTATTATATCCAGTGAAGGCATACACAATGTTGTTCCACACAAATGTTTCCCTCTTCGTTTTAATCTTGGAAAGTCTCATAAAAAATATACTTCACCGAACTATTACAGCGCTGTCTCGGACTCTCCGCACGTCAGCGTGTGGCGTCATCATCTGTTATTGTGAATAAATAAGATTTCTAGACAAGGCCTGGTCCAAACGTTCATTATTTTCACTGACTTCCAGACGTGGCTTTTTAAGAAAGCGGGACAATGTTAGCTGCCATCGTAGCGCGCACACTGAACAACTGGTCAAGGTCAACTGAACAATCAGAGTAAACGTAAAAGAGGAAGCAATGTAAACGTAAGAGAGGAAGTTGAATATTATTAGTATTAATACATACTTTTAATCATTTCCAAGACAAAACTATTCACATTACAGTTAGTTAGTGAAAATTAAACTTTAAAAATATTTTATTATTAAAAAATATGTTTTTTTATGAATCTGACTGGGTGGGCCAGCTGTCAATCTGGGCGGGCCTAGGCCCACCCAGGCCCACCCATAGATCCGCGCCTGCCCTGGACTAGAGACCAGTGCAGAGAGGAGTGTCAGTGTGTGTGGGATCAGGTGCAGAGGAAGGCTTTATACCGCCTGCTTCTGTGTATGACTCACAGCTAGGGCTGGGACGACGCGTGCGTCGGTGCGTCGCAAAAAATATTAATTATAACTGCAATTGCGGCACTGCGCCGACGTGGTGGCGGAGGCGCTGTTTCGCAAATAAGTTAGCTTTCGTTTTTGCTAGTGAAATAGCTGATAGTATGTTGACTGCTCAAGGAGAATACATATTTGAAAGTACAGAATGCCTGAGAGCCTTATATTGCATTATATTACATTATATTTTGAATGGTCATCTGGTGCCTGAATATTGTGTTTTCCTTTACATAAATAATGACATTTCCACCATAAATTGATGCAGAAAGGGCACACATTGGTGCATATCAATTCACCAGAATGCAATAAATTAAGTGTTTGATGTTTAAGGACCCCCAGACAGCCCTGCTTCATGGGTCCCCCCCGATGTCAAACACCACTGGTACCACCTCCGCCTCATTTTGAGCCAGGAAAAACCCTGATGGCCATGTTGGCATTCAAGTTGGCTAAACATAGCAGTGAGTCTGCCCTGTGTCTGGGGCTGTTTGACAGAGGCAGTTACAGTAGTAGTAGTAGTAGTAGTAGTAGTAGTAGTAGTAGTAGTAGTAGTAGTAGTAGTAGTAGTAGTAGTAGTAGTAGTAGTAGTAGTAGTAGTAGTAGTAGTAGCAGGTCGCCGAATTAAAGGTGTCTGTGTTTAATTGCGGGACCACAGACAGCCCCCATACATCAGCTGATCATTTAAAGGGGCGGCTGTCTGAGTAATGTGCATGTCACACGCTGCTTTGTTTTATAAGAGCAGCAGCTATTACCCAGAGTGCTTTATAAAGACACTGTTAAACAGAGAGAGACAATACAGCCATTATTTTGGGGGAAATTAAGTGATACATTAATCGAACAGTAAAAAATAATAATCGTTAGACTAATCGTTAAATTAGTCGTTAGAGTAATCAACTAATCGAAAAAATAATCGCTAGATTAATCGTTAGAAAAATAGTCGTTTGGGACAGCCCTACTCACAGCTTTGGTGTACAGAGATTAGGACTGAAGGCCTAAGCCCAGCTTTACTGCAGGCCTAGCGTCACTGAGGGGATTTTGGGAACTATTGGACTCTTGGTGCTGAGAGGTGCAAAATGTCAGAGATCAGAGCAACCTTGCATCTGCTAAGAAATGATACTGTAGATACTGTATTTGTAAGACTTTCCATGACGCAACTGTGTAACTGTTTATAAACACAAAATCTGTTCTTTATCTTTTCGTGGAGTAGCTTCCATATTGTAGCTGCTCAAACACAAGTTACAATATTGATTTCCTCATGCTTCTTGCCTTTTCGAACAAAAATGTCTTCATGTCTGACCTCTAAGGTAGCTGGTACACTGTAGGTGGAGGTGAATGGACCCATTCAATCAGTGTTTCCTCTATATGCATTAATTTGTGGCAGGCCGCCACGAATGGATTTTCTCCACCACTAATTCATTCAGTTATTATGACTGGAGAACAGAAAAAAAGCAGATTGAAGCTAGATTTAGGCCGCTTCCAGACCTACATTTCGTTACGATTTAGGGTGTAGTAAATTACAATGGGCCGGTTTCACAGACAAGGCTTAAGCCTAGTCCTGGACTAAATCACACTTTCAATGTAAAATCTCCATTGAAGATGCTTTTTAGTCCAGGATTAGGCTTAAGCCTTGTCTGTGAAACTGGCCCAATATGTTACAATGTTGCAATTAACCTCGTCGTTTGTGTTCGCACTGCAATCGAGACTGAATCGTATGGAGGACCAAGTCTGTCAAAATTAACAACAAATATATAGATAAATAAATGAATGTATGAATACATAAATGAATGAATACACACAGTATAAGGAAATACATTTCTATATTTATTTATTCTTTTACGCATTCATTCTTTGTTTTCCACTTTCATTCTTTGTTTTCCACATTCTTTTCCACATTCATTCTTTGTTTTCCACATTCTTTTCCACATTCATTCTTTCTTTTCCACATTCATTCTTTCATTCTTACCCCGATTATCAGATCTGTATGCAAATATGGGGGAGTGTCTTGCATGTTGTCCTCGCCCCCACTCATTTTCATTGGTTGATGCCCCACGCATTTTCATTGGTTGATACCGCGCGTGACGTGGTAAAAGCGACAAAGCATTTTTCATTACCATCTGGGTGGGCAAATTCTAGATGTGATTTTTTTATTCCTATACATCCCTGGATTATGTTTTGATATGATAGACCTTTTGGTTTGGCAGCTTATTAGTGGTTATCACCTCTTAAATGTATGGACTGCTTTTCTTCAAAACCGGAGTTTTGCCAGAAAAAGTCCCCTGCCATATCTTGCTCCCCTTCGTATGATTCGCTCGTAGGTTGGGCTGTGGTTGTGATATGGCGCTTTTCCACTACAGGGCCAGCCCGGAATATTAGGTGTCGACGTATGACTGCGTGAATTACGACTTGCGTGACGGTTACGCAGTATTAGGCATTAACTTTCACTGGTTACGGTTACGGTGAGTTGTCAGGGGAAGACATTAGCAAACAATAGCGTAAGTAACAAGGATTAGCAAGAATTTAGCAAGAAAAATAAAAGTTGAAAAAAAGTACTGTCCCATTGCCGGGTCCGTGTTATGTGTCGGCAGTTCACCTCACAGCCGGTGGAGGCCATACGTAAACTATACTTAAACATCGCTCCTTTCCGGTGGCGTAAACAATGGGAACATGCATCCGTATCTCAGGGGATGAGCAGGTTGGGTTGTCAGAGAGGATGAGGAGGAGGAGGAGGAGTAGGCTGGCTGCTGCTGTTGTCATGGAGATGAGAACACCGCCAGGGCTGCTCTGTGACACTGGCGGCAGGCTGACGTGTCTTGGCCTGTCTCTCTGGCGTAGTCTGGAGTATGCTACGTCCTACAGCCTGGCTGGGAGTTGGAGGTTTGGGGAGGTGGTTAGGGGGGCACGCGTGCCAAGGGAGAGTATCAGTAGTGGGGCAAGCTGTTAGGGAGCGGGGGGGGGGGGGGGGGGGTCCAATCTGCTATTTAGAGCTGATTGGTGTAGTGTGGTGATGCGTAGGGTGGTGTTTTACGTCAGAGACTGTCATAGTGTGTGAATGCACTCTCTCTACAGGCCCCCTCCTCCCCCGCCTCCTCCTACCTCGGTCCTCCCTCGGCAGCTCAGCAGAGCATACACACAGTGTACTTTATTTTGTGCTGGCTGATAGCGTCCTGGGGTAAGGGCCAGATGGTGTGTGTTACGCTATGCTAACAGGCTGTGGGAACACACAGGTGTGCCTCCAGGAGTGCACCTGTGCCCCCCACCACTCTCTCTCCCCACCACCCTCCCTCTGCCATCCTCCCAGGCAGCAAATTACCCCACCAGCTGCCTCTCTCCTCAACAGCCTGGCCACAGAACAGAGAGAGAGAAAGAGAGTGACCTAGAGCAGGAGAGAGAGAGAGAGAGAGAGAGAGAGAGAGAGAGAGAGAGAGAGAGAGAGAGAGAGAGAGAGAAAGAGAAAGAATGTGATCTTGAAAATATCATATCATAGGCAGTGTGTATCCAGCTAAAAGTTCTCCCGGGTATTCATAGTGTAGATTGCAGTCATTTCCAGACCTCTGGGAAGTTTTTTATTTGGACTAGATTTCATTTGCAGTTAACAGAGGAGAGGCGATGGCGCCCCGCCGCATAGGGCTGTCAGATCATCAGGCCTAGACGGCCTCCTCTGCTGTTGAATTAGCTGCATCCGAGGACGTGTTTCTACTCGACACAGCATTGGATTTCATATGCTGCCTTTTGACATTTAATTAGAGGACTGAGGGGGAGAGATGGAGAGAGTGTAAGAGAGAGAGAGAGAGAGAGAGAGAGAGAGTGAGGGTTTAGCTGCCCGGGTTTAGCTGCTCTCTTGGCCTGCGGGTGGGAGAATTCATTTCGCAAGAGTAAATAACTCATTCCTCCACAAAAGAGTACAGCCCTAGAGGTTTGTTTATATCATAACACTTGTTTGTGGAATAGAGCTTGTGTGGAGAATGGATGACACACACACACACACACACACACATATCAACATAGTCTCCACCAGATTACGTTCTGGGGGATTGTTTCTGCAGACCAAGCAAATACAATCTGGGGTATCGTATTATCTGGCTATATCAGCGCTTTACCACCTGTTTTGACGTAAGTTTTGACGGCAAAAAATAAAGATACACTGCGTAAGAGTTATGTGAATTACGATTTGCGTGGTGGTTAGGTAGTATTATACATTCACTTTCAGTGGTTAGGGTTAGGCATTAACTTTGACTGGTTAAGGTTTGGGTACGTTTTCTGGGGAAGGCTTTAGTAAATATTAGCATAAGCAACAACAATTAGCGAAAACCTAGCGTCCCCAACGTGAGTCGAAACAGCAACATTCAGGTTGCAAGTCAGGTGGTTCCTGCCTCCAATACCCTGCCCACTCACCCATACATCCACCCACCCACACACACACACACACACACACACACACACACACACACACACACACACACACACACACACTATTCCACGGATGACTAGGGCTGGCTAGGGAAAACAAGACTTTTACATTCTGCATGGGATTCTGTGCAGGGATGCGTAAACTAAACCCTCTGTGCATCAATATGTCCAACGACTCTGTATTCCATCGTCAACGTGTAATTCTGACTCCTTCAGTGAATATAAAACCAGAAACCTAGACTAGCTCTTCCAATGATCAAAATCAGAGAGATGATGAGCAAACCATAATGTGTCCAGTATGAGTGAGTCATAGAGGATATGGAGTCCTCGTTTGAAGTGGTAAAGACACTGAGCAGATTCCTGCTGGTGTGTCAGTGAACATGAGATGAGTTTAGACTCAACACTGCCCACCTGGCAGACAACACCTACTGCTACAAAAATACTGAGCTGTACCTGTAGAGAGATGAGAGGATAGAGAGAGAGAGAAAGAGAAAGAGAGAAAAGAGAATGCAAGAAGAAAAGAAAGAAGAGCAAGTAGATGTCCCATCTATTTGGCGGGGCTCTAACACGCTCTCTAATAAACCAGGTGATAGTGCATCCATAATTGAACATGCCATTGTGCTATGGCTCCCATGCTCTCCCTGCACCCCACTACGCTTCCCTTAATTATTAAATAGCTGTGAAACGAGACACATTAACTCCTATTGTTGCAACTCACCTCCCTTGAGTTTTTCCCTTAACTGCTGCATATGTGTGTGTGTGTGTGTGTGTGTGTGTGTTTGTGTGTGCGTGCTCACGTTTGTACAGTGTGTATGTGTGCGGCATACGTGCGCTTATGCATGTGCGTGTGTGTGCGCGCGACACCGAGGTCCTCTCTGGTAAAACGACAGATCGGCACACACTCCTTGACGATTCTATCTTGGCACATTAACTATGAATGAATTGGAGAATGTTACAGGCCGACTGTATTTGATGGTGCTGGGGGGTCAGTCACCTTGCGAGCCCATTGGAGGAGAAGCTCTCCTGCCTTCTCAATGACACGTCAGGTGGGGGGTTCAGGTCTCCCGACGTGGTCGTTAGCGCTAGACGAGGACGTGTTAAAGAACATGTGTCGATTTATCGCCGCATTATCCTCCGCAGGCCGCAGGGTGTGCTGAGAGTTGCCTTTCATTGGTCTGTCAATGTTCTTTTATTCCCCACTTTGTGTACATACACACACACACACACACACACACACACATCAGAGAGAGAGAGAGAGAGAGAGTCCGGTGTGCAGTCGATTTTATATTCCACAACCTCCCCCCCCCACCACCACCCCTGGCAACTACTGTTAGCATGCAAAGTGTGTTTTGGTTTTGTATTTACCCATGAAATGAGCTAAGTATCTTTGGTCCCTGGGCAGTAACAGAGCTGCAAAGTGGGGAAATAGCGTAATTACAGCCTAACCGGACCACCGGGGCCCTCATTTACCAGGCTACACCGGAAGCATCAACAGTGGCACGCGCTGAAGCGCTTGAAATGTAAATGTATGTGAATAAATGAACCTTTCAATGACTCCAAGGACCGAGGGCGAAGGTAGCAGCAGAAGACTTCAGTCAGCCTCATTTCAATGCTACAGCCCTGAGGCTCCCTGCAGGAGACGAGATGGACAGCACAGCACGGAGAGGAGAAGAAGGGATTGCGTGTGAGACCCTGAGAAGGAGGAGAAGGAGTATGGTCCTGTCGCTCTGGGATCAGGGTTAGGGTTAGCCGTTGTATTAAACTGTATTAATGTGTGGCTGGCTGGTAGGCAGGCAGGCAGGCAGGCAGGCGGCTTCTGGTACAGCTGAGTAGGAGATCTCTACTGTATGGAAGAAAGATGTGTAGTGTGGAAGAGGCCCATAGCTAGGAGAGAGGAGGCGGAGGGAGGGAGTGAGAGAGGAGGAGGGGGGGAGGGGGGAGGCCTACGAGGAACGTTCATTAAATAATGATGGGCTTTATTGATCAAGAGCAGCAGGAACACTGTTACAATTAGACTGGCCTGGAAACGGTGTGTATGTGTGTGTGTGTGTGTGTGTGTGTGTGTGTGTGTGTGTGTGTGTGTGCGTGCGTGCGTGCGTGCGTGCGTGCGTGCGTGCGTGCGTTCGCGTGTGTGTGTGTTTGAGAAAGAATTGTTAAACAGTCTCCTAAAACGGTCAAACGATACCAGAAAGAACTGCGAGCCTTTAAATACTTTGTTGGTTTGTCGTTCTCTGATAAAGGACAAAATGTCCGCTGACCTTCGTTTACGAGCAGACAGACACACATACAGACACACACACACACACACACACATACTGTAGGAAGATGACTGCTTTCGATCTCTGTGGCGACGTAAGTAACATTTTTAAGAGAGTGAGTACTCACGAAGCAGACGGGTGTTCCAGGCCACATCCTCAGGCCACCAGCTGCCCCCCCCCCTCCTTACAAACATATTCAACCTTTTCCTCTTCCAATCCATACTCCCAACCTGTTTGTTCCCGTGCCCAAAAACATCCAAGGTAACTTGCCTAAATGACTAGCACTCACAGCTGGCATCACAAAGTGCTTTTTTGAGAGGCTGGTGAAGACCCCACATCAACTACCTAACCCACTGGACCCACTCCAGCTTGCATACCGACCCAAACAGATCCACAGACAATGGAATCGCCATCGCACTGCAGACTGTTTTAATCGCAATTGGACAAGAGGGACACCTATGTGAGAATGCTGTTCACTGACAGATTACAGTTCAGTATTGTTCCGGCTCAGCTTGTCAGCAAGGGGACCTGGGTCTCAACACCTCCCAGTGTAACTGGATCCTGTGTGTGTGTATGATAAATAAACTTTGATTTGATGTCATTTGATACCACAGTATGTCACAGTCTCTGTCAAGTCTATTCATCCTTGAAGGACCTCACACACGCACACACACACACGCACACGCACACGCACACATACACTCCCAGAGGGCTCTTTAATGAAGGAAGAGATATTAGCGCTCTGTCACCCTCTGAACACTGCTGCCACATGCTCATGACACCACACAGCATGGCCCACGACTGGCTGTCACTATGATCACTACACTAACAAAGACACACAGGTGTCCCCCCCCCCCCCCCCCCCACACACACACACACACACAGGCTGTCTTTCCAACGTCCCCTGTCACCTCAGGAAACAGCGTTGAGAACACACAAACACACACATACCCACACACACACACACACATACACACACACACACACACACAAACACACACACACACACACACACACAGGAGACAGAGCCCTGGCTCAAAGTCACCCTCATCTGTCATAGGGTGGTCCCTGCGGTGTGTGGAGGGTTTATGGAGACATCTGCCTGGTGTTTCATGACTAATGACTCTCGCGTCCTTGTGGAAATATTAGGGCCCCAGGTCAGGGCCCCTGTCCACAGCTGCAAGGAGGGACGGACTTATCGGTGACCGGAATTACTGGACGTGAGGTCACTTGGCAGAGGTTAAATATGGCCGACATTGCCAGACAGCCAAGAGAAATATAGCGTGATGCTGTTGTAGGTTATGGTACTTCGTTTCCTCTGTGTCAGTTTCTGTGTTTCCATCTCCTTGTCCCCTTGACTCTCCCCTTTATTATAAACAACCATTTCGGTACGATTAGTCATCCACTGGTCTGTCTGCACAGAAAACAAACAGGATCCATACTACAGTACCTAGAGTGTGTGTGTATGTGTGTGTGTGTGTGTGTGTGTGTGCGTGCTGGGGGCAGGTGCGAGTGTGTTTTTTCTCAGTGCTGTCTCCTGAGGTGACTGGGGACGTTGGAAAGAGAGCCTGTGTGTGTGTGTGTGTGTTTGCACGAACAAGTGATTTGTGTCTGTAGCAGTCTCTAGGCACAGAGGGAGGTCGACACAGAGGAATAGTACAGAATATGCTTTTATTTAATAGTTGCCCAGCTCAGCCCCGTCACTGACGTGCTGAGCGAGTCTTTCCCCCCCCCGCTGTTCTCCCTTTCGGGACCCGCTCCGTCCGCTCCTGGCAGAGCCCTCGCTCTCGCCCCGCTGCTCTGCTCCTGGCAGAGCCCTTGCTCTGCTGTTCTCCCTTTCGGGACCCGCTCCGTCCGCTCCTGGCAGAGCCCTCGCTCTCGCCCCGCTGCTCCGCTCCTGGTAGAGCCCTCGCTCTGCTGTTCTCCCTTTCGGGACCCGCTCCGTCCGCTCCTGGCAGAGCCCTCGCTCTCGCCAAATGCTCCTCCCTTTCGGGACCCGCTCCGTCCGCCCGGCTCCCTGCACCTCCCTGCACCTCCGCCGCGGCTCTCTCTCTCTGTCTCTGTCTCTGTCTCTGTCTCTGTCTCTGTCTCTGTCTCACAGTGTCTCCACTCGGTCAGGTACTCCCTGCCCTACTCATCTCCCGAGGGAACAAACACACACAGGTTAAATAGACCAGTGGAACAACGAGTCTGATCACTGACACCTGTCCGTAATCAGCCCATTATTCCTCTCCAACGGCAGTCTAGCTCCCTCTGCAGGCCAGAACGCGCCATGTTCCCCACACATCCCCACCGGCAGTTTCGAGGCCGGGGACACAACCGGCCGATAGCCTACTCCCCCCCCCCCATCACGGGAGAGGAAGTCGGCCACGACCATCTGCGCCCCCGGCCTGTGAACCACCGTGAAGTTGAAGGGCTGCAACGCGAGGTACCACCGGGTGATCCTCGCGTTGGTGTCCTTCATGCGGTGGAGCCACTGTAGGGGAGCATGGTCGGAGTAGAGGGTGAACGAGCGCCCCAGCAGGTAGTACCGGAGGGCGCCGACCGCCCACCGAATGGCCAGACACTCCTTCTCCACCGTGCTGTACCTGCCCTCCCGCTCCGACAGCTTTCGGCTCAGGTACAGCACCGGACGGTCGAATCCCTCCACCTGCTGGGTCAGCACCGCCCCCAGCCCTCTATCCGACGCGTCTGTCTGCAGAGAAAAAGGAATGTTAAAGTTAGGAGCATACAAGACCGTCTCCCCACAGAGGGCGTTCTTAATCCCATCGAACGCTACTTGGCACCGCTCACTCCATTGGACCGGATCCGGGGCCCCCTTCCGGGTGAGGTCGGTAAGGGGGCTGGGCAGCTCCGAGAACCCCGGCACAAACTGCCGGTAGTAGCTGGCCAGTCCCAGGAACCGCCTCACGTCCTTCCGGGTCCTGGGCCGCGGGGCGGCGGCGATCGCAGTGGTTGTCCACCTGCGGTCGCACCTCCCCACCGCCCAGGATGTACCCCAGATACCGGATCTCCCCCCGCCCGATCACGCACTTCGCCGGGTTCGCCGTCAGCCCCGCCTGCCTCAGCGACTGTAGTACCGCAGCCACCCTCTGCATATGCTGCGGCCAGGTGTCCGCATAGATGACAATGTCATCTACGTACGCCGCAGCATACGCAGAGTGCGGCCGCAGAATACGGTCCATCAGCCGCTGAAACGTGGCCGGGGCCCCAAACAACCCGAACGGAAGCGCAGTGAACTGGAATAACCCCCGCGGGGTAGAGAATGCCGTTTTTTCCCGGGATACCGACGATAATGGTATCTGCCAGTACCCCTTCGTGCAATCCAATGTCGTGTAATATTTAGCCGTGCCAAGCCGGTCCAGGAGCTCGTCGACCCGGGGCATAGGGTAGGCATCGAATTTAGACACCGCGTTCACCCGTCTATAGTCCACACAGAACCGTACAGACCCATCGCGCTTTGTCACCAGCACGATGGGGCTGCACCAGTCGCTGTGCGACTCCTCGACCACGCCCAGTTTTAGCATAGAGTCTAATTCCCGGCTCACCACGTCTCGTTTGTGAGCCGGCAGCCTGTATGGCCGCGTACGTACCGTAACACCCGGTGGCGTAACTATCTGATGCTCTATGAGGCGAGTACGACCGGGTATAGGGGAGAACACATCTGCAAACCTCTGTTGCAATCGATCAACGTCCGCCCGCTGGTTCGCCGAGAGATGGTCGCCTACGCAGGCCGGGGCGCTAGTACTCGTTTTTGGGACCTCCGGCCCGAACTCATCCTTCTCGGGAAGTAGCGTCACCAGGGAAACAGGGACCACGTCGTTCCATTTTTTTAAGAGGTTAATGTGGTATATTTGCGTGCAATCCCCTCTATCCGACCGCACTACCTCGTAGTCTACATCCCCAATTCGCCGTGTGACCACGAACGGCCCTTGCCACTTGGCGAGTAATTTAGAGCTAGACGTGGGCAGTAATACGAGGACTTTGTCTCCCGGTGCGAAATTGCGTAGTCTAGTCCCTCTGTCGTACAGCCGTTTTTGACGCTCCTGGGCCTCGAGCAAATGCTCCCGTGACATAACCCCCAGTGCGTGGAGCTTTGCTCGTAGGTCCAGGACGTATTGTATTTCGTTCTTACTGTCACTAGACCCTTCCTCCCAGCTTTCCTTAATCAGGTCTAGGACGCCCCGTGGCTTGCGCCCGTATAGGAGCTCAAAGGGGGAAAACCCCGTGGAAGCGTGGGGTACTTCCCACACTGCGAACAACAGAGGGTCTAACCACTTATGCCAATTACGACTATCTTCGTGAATGAACTTACGGATCATTGACTTAAGCGTCCGATTGAACCGCTCACACAGCCCGTCGGTAGCTGGGTGGTACACGCTCGTTCGGACCGCCTTAATGTCTAACAACCCGTAGAGTTCCCTAAGTGTTCGTGACATAAAGTTAGTGCCTTGGTCGGTGAGGATCTCTTTCGGGATCCCCACCCGGGAGATGACCTGGAATAACGCCTGTGCTACGCTCTTTGCAGAGATAGTACGAAACGGTATTGCCTCGGGGTATCGAGTCGCGTAGTCTATGAGGACTAACACGAACCGATAGCCCTGTGAGCAACGTTCAAATGGCCCGATTATATCCATCTTGATCCGATCGAATGGTGCCTCTACCAGGGGGAGGGGGCACAACGGTCTGTCCCTAATCAATACAAAATACGGGTGGGCGCGCACAGCGTCTGGCCGTACCAGCACACCATCAACACTGATCACCTGGTCATAGGCGGAGCGTAGAGTGGCGTCGCGAGACTGCTCGAGGGGGAAGTCGGCTACTGGAGGGAACGCAGGCGGCGGATCTGCGGGTGCCGGACCCACCGCCTCCTCCGGCTCCTCGGCAGCGTCGGACGCCCTCGCATCAGCGCAGAGCACTGCGCACGCCTCACATTTCCCTGTCGGTCGTGCACGCACCCCCGTGGTTTCCCCTAATACCTGCGGAAACCCAGCCCAATCTAAACCCAAAATTAGGGGGTGCATGAGGCTCGGACTAACCGCCGCCTTGACACTATATTATTTCCCCCCATAACGAATTTCGATGGGGACCACCGGATACTGGTGACAATCCCCATGTATACACAGTATCCCAACCCGCGATGCCTCTAACAATGCCCCGGGTCGAACCAGGCGCTGGTGGATCATGGTCTGTCCGGCGCCAGAATCCAACAGCGCCTGGTGCGTCTCGCGTTGTACCCTTACTGGGATGTAAAACGCCTGTCCTGGACGCGGGGGAGGGGTCGGACTGCCGACGATGCGGATTACCTGACCCACCTCCATCTCGGGGCAGTCCCGGCGGAGGTGGTCAGGCTGTCCGCATCGCCAGCATCTCTCCTCTACCGCTCGTGGGGCCGTCTGTGGGGTGGAGGTTGGCCCCCCGTGTGTGTTCCTCCCCCCGGTGGCCCGCCCCGTCCTCCGGGCAGGCGTTGGTGGCTCCCGCCGCGGCTCCACCTCAGGCCGTACCCCAGGCCGTGCCCCGCCGGCCCGTTGGCGCGGAGCCGGGGTAGGGCGCGGGCCCGGGGCTGGAACCTGCGGTCGGGGCAGGTGGTTGTCGGGGAAGGGGTCGAGAATGGCCTCCGGCTCGTCCCGCACCCCCCTCCTCTGGGCCCGAACCGGTGGCTCGGTGCGGTCCAGTAGCTCGCGGAGCATGGCCCGCTGCTCCGCCTGTCCCCGCATCAACTCCGCCGCCATCACCTCCTGCGCCTGTAGCATCCGGGCCAGGTGCGCCACCACCTGGACCGATGAGTCCATGGTCCTCTGGGCGTGTGTGCCGACCCCCTCTCTGTGCCCCACGTTGGGCGCCAGATGTAGCAGTCTCTAGGCACAGAGGGAGGTCGACACAGAGGAATAGTACAGAATATGCTTTTATTTAATAGTTGCCCAGCTCAGCCCCGTCACTGACGTGCTGAGCGAGTCTTTCCCCCCCCCGCTGTTCTCCCTTTCGGGACCCGCTCCGTCCGCTCCTGGCAGAGCCCTCGCTCTCGCCCCGCTGCTCTGCTCCTGGCAGAGCCCTTGCTCTGCTGTTCTCCCTTTCGGGACCCGCTCCGTCCGCTCCTGGCAGAGCCCTCGCTCTCGCCCCGCTGCTCCGCTCCTGGTAGAGCCCTCGCTCTGCTGTTCTCCCTTTCGGGACCCGCTCCGTCCGCTCCTGGCAGAGCCCTCGCTCTCGCCAAATGCTCCTCCCTTTCGGGACCCGCTCCGTCCGCCCGGCTCCCTGCACCTCCCTGCACCTCCGCCGCGGCTCTCTCTCTCTGTCTCTGTCTCTGTCTCTGTCTCTGTCTCTGTCTCTGTCTCTGTCTCACAGTGTCTCCACTCGGTCAGGTACTCCCTGCCCTACTCATCTCCCGAGGGAACAAACACACACAGGTTAAATAGACCAGTGGAACAACGAGTCTGATCACTGACACCTGTCCGTAATCAGCCCATTATTCCTCTCCAACGGCAGTCTAGCTCCCTCTGCAGGCCAGAACGCGCCATGTTCCCCACAGTGTCCCAGTCACAGAAATGAATGTGTCCCCTGTGGCGGTGGGAGATAAACGCTAGCTGTCACAGTGTGTTTCAGATCAGGGAGCTGTTGCTGTTGTCCCTGGAGAGCCATGAGGACACCTACACACATGATTA
This sequence comes from Nansenia antarctica, assembly GCF_963989245.1. Lineage (NCBI taxonomy): Eukaryota > Metazoa > Chordata > Actinopteri > Argentiniformes > Microstomatidae > Nansenia > Nansenia antarctica. The sequence goes on from NC_137674.1 coordinate 43,718,996, forward strand.
ATAAAGAGATAATGACTTTGATTCATCACACTCCCTTGTTGACGCCGCCCGCCCTTCACAGGAGCAGCTCCTCAAACAAAACCTCATACAAACCCACTCTGAACCTCAAACAAAGCATTTCAATGTAGCGTTTCAATGTAGCGTATAAATGTAGAGCTTGAATGTAGTGTTTCTATGTAGCATTTAAACGTAGCGCATCAACGTAGCGTTTCAGTGTAGCGTAGCGTTTCAGTGTAGCGTTTCAACGTAGCGTTTCAGTGTAGCGTTTTAATGTAGCGTTTCAATGTAGCGTTTCAATGTAGCATTTCAGTGTAGCGTTTCAATGTAACGTTTCAATGTAGCATTTCAATGTAGCACTACAATACAAAGTAGTGTTTCAATGTAGAGTTTCAATGTGGTGTTTCAATGTAGCGTTTAAACGTAGTGCTTCAATGTAGCACTTCAGTGCTGCTGCATCCAACTGTCATCTGTTGTCAGTTGCTACATTCATCAAAGTGTCAGCAGCAGGCAGACACAAAACGAAAGACCTCTTCAAACCTACTGGGTGTGTGTGCAGTTCTCAGTTCCTTCATCATCCACAGCAATTACCACAACATGATTCATACCGTTCAGTAAGTCGTTGAGTACATTTTGCACTAAACAGATGAATGGGTCTGACTATAAGAACATCATTAGGAGTGTCCACTCTGGTCCCAGTGTTCATCTGTCTCAATCTATCCCACGTCTCATCATCAGAGCCATCCATCCTGAATGTTTAGGGCTGATAAATCAGACCTGCCGCTACATACACGCGCATCACGCGCTGTGCGTAGGGCACCAAGTGCCCGGAGGGGACACCAAAACAGCAATTATTGCAATTTAAGATTAAGCACTACAATAGGTACCATTAGACCATTATTAGAAGAAAGAAATTCACCCAGGAGAGGACGTGAGACACTGAAGGACTATACAAGATAACATTTGTATTTACACTGTAGACCAGGGGGGTCATTTATAAAACTGTACGTAGGACTGGCGTGAAAAGGTTGTGTACATACGAAAGCCAGAACGTTTACGCACACAAATATTCTGATTTATAACATTGCACAGTGCAATGTGTCCCATGACATTTTCCCTTTATAAATCACAATCAACTCAACATTTTGCACACATGAACAAGCTTCTTGCCCCACCCTTTTAAGGCCCAGTTGCCTATAAATGGTCAGTGAAACGCCCCTAATTAATATTCATCTGCTGATTACATGACAAGGCAAATCCTGACAGAAAGGCTAAAAAAATAAATTTCACCCAGTAAAATTCTGTGCAACAGTTCTCCGCAACGATCATGTGATAGCAATGAAACTGCACTTGTATCTGCCCGACTGACGCATCGAAAATGGAATCAATTTAAACGTAATTTGTCCTACTGTTCACTTTATTATTTATGAGAATTCATTTCATAATATGCAAGTACTGTACAACATATTTGAGAGGTTGTTTTGCAAAAACATATATCTCTGTTTGTATTTATTATCATAAATCATGTTTAGTTATTTTTTTTTATATTAGGTTAGATTCAACTTAATTGTCATTGACAGAGTACAAGTACAGAGACAACAAAACACAGTTCCTCAAGTTTCATCCTTCTGCCAAAAGGAGTTGCAGTTGCTCATTTCTCCAGTTTATGTGCGTACGATGGGTCAGTGCGTGTGCGTGGAGGACCGCACATTCTCCCACCAAGTTTGTTTTGTATAAATCCCAAAGTTTGGGTAAAGGTGGCGTACGCCTTCTTTTGTACGTACGCAACATTTATAAATGACCCCCCAGAGGAGGCTGGTGGAGGCAGAAGGGTTCAATGTTCATGTTTGTGAGACTTTATTTTACGCACCTCAGATGTCAGCATGCTACTGAATGTTGTCTTGTCCCAGAAAGACAATCAATTGTAAGTAACATGGTTTCTCAATACGTGTTTGATACCATTCCTCATTCCATTCCGTTACAATGACCCTGTCCTCTGATTTCTACCTCCACTAGCCTCCCCTGCTGCAGACAGTACCCTATCACATGATCCAGCTCTCTGATGATTGAGTCCAGCCCTGGTAATGACTCTAGTGCAGGATGTACTGTGACAGTGTATAAAACCCTCCTCCCCACCCAGAGAGGTCAGAAGGCACTTTAATGTATAAACACACTCCATGGCCCTTCTCACAGGTCTTTGATCTCTGATTGGTGTAGTTATAATCATATGATCAAATGGGCAGGTGTGTCCAAAGAAGGTTAAACACAGTACAGATATACACACACAGGCGAGCACACACGCACACACGCACACACACACACACACACAAACACACACACAAACACAGACACAGGCACGCACACTCATGCATGCACACACACACGCGCACACATACACACAGGCGAGCACACACGCACGCCCACCTCCCTGACCTATTTGCTTCCTACTCCTAATTATGCAGTACAGGTTTATTAACAAGGCTGGGCTTGATCTCTTAGAGCAGGCGTGTGTGTACTCAATGTGTACATGAGTGTGTTAGTGTGTATGTGTATGTGTGAGACTGATTGGGTGGTGCAGAAAATAATCTCACCTCAGGTAACAGCCAGAGGACACACACACACACACACACAGACAGACCCCTAATTAAAGTGCAGAGGCACAGCACACACCCACCTTGAGCTACCGTAGTGCGAGTGCCATTCATCAATATTCTACTGAATAATTAACTGATGCTATCCTAAATAATGTGCAGTTCTACACTTTATCATAATGCTGCTGTATTTCCTCTGAGTCATAATTACGCTGAATTCATCAGAATAATGGCCATAGCCCTCTCACCGTGAGCAGACCTCTGAGCAGTAAACCCTGAGGAGGGCTTCAGCAGTAAGACTTCAGTGTGTGAGACTCCTTTCAGTGAGCCAAAGTTCAGAGGTTCCCTGGAAAATTCCACATTCATTAAATATGTAGGATACTGAAAATGAATGACAGATACAGTACACATGGCCTCCATTGTGTGTGTGTGTGTGTGTTTGTGTTTTCAGATGATTTAACTGCTCCTGTCAATGTGACCATCAAGGCGCTGAAAGCCAACTCTGCGGTGGTGACATGGGACATCCCCGAGGGGGACCCTGTCATCGGCTTCGCCATCACACAGCAGGTGAGAGAACACACACGCACACACACGCACAGACACGCACGCACACACGCAGCACGCACGCACACACACACACACACGCACGCACACACACGCACGCACACGCACAATCTACGGGAGATTAATTAGAAGCTGTCACTGACAGTTACCCTCCATCTCCCTGTCGTCTCAATGGCCAGTCGTCTTTTTGCAGAATGTTTCACATGACGTTGACGGGAGGCTCCCACCGGAGTGTCTGTCTCTGAGTCAACAGTGGTGGGTCAAGGCAACCAAAGAAGCCCACACACACACACACACACACACACACACACACACACACACACACACACACACACACACACACACACATTGCTTTATTCTGCACTGTGTGGCAGCCCTCTCACTATGTGCTGTGGGCTCATACCATATATGGATTGGTTGCTTCCAGTTCTGCAGGTCCTGGCTGGGCAGAGGCTGGGGCTGCCTTGATTAGGTGATCTGAGGCACCTGGGAGTCGCCTACTTACGGCCAAGCTCCACCATGGCCATCGAGCGTTGCGTCAGCGTTGCGTCTAATGTGCGTTGCGTCCGAAATTGGGATCAAATGCATTGTAATCAATGAAAGGTGCTCCACCTGCTGCGTTGCGTCAGCGTTGCGTTGCGTCAGCGTTGCGTCCGATGGCTGCGTCCAAAGTAGACATTCCAAAAAGTTAGATTTTTGACGGTGGACGCAGACGTCACAATGAGACCAATTGTACCACGTGGTACCACGGACAGCTCCAAGTACGAGCTAGCCAGTGGAGCTAGAGTAGAACGTTGACGTTGACGCAACGTGGCTGATGTGTGCATGATAGACGCGCATGACCTATGTCCATGTTTTATTTACAGCTATGGCACGTATTAAACCAAAACAACCCGCAATCCTATCCGAGCAGTTGTTATTATGTACTATTATATGTATTAGTACTATATATGTGCCATTTTTGATGGAGGGCAGTGAGCGGGAGACTCATCAAGGACATGTAGTTAATGACCCGTCACCGACAGCGGGGGGAGAGACAAGTTCTACCCGGGAATTCGCTCCTAGCTGTGTCGATCGTGATAGGAATGTCGTATCGACACCATTCAAATGGTTTCAGATTCCCTGTCCTCTCCCCTGTCCGGACACATTTGAATTTTCAACGTAAGCCCCGGTAAAGCGACGTTATTAACCCGCAAAGAGTGTGCCCCGGGCACCGTCTTTGTCCATTAATAACACCGGCTAGGAAGGTGGTAAAAACACAATACTGCTTTGCTAACTTCACCATCGCTATACGGTCATTTTAAGCCATCAACCACCCCGCTGGCACCCCGGGAAGTTATGTTTCGAACCCCGAGAGCATGCATAAATGTCTATCCGGGAAGAGTGCACTCTCCCCGGCCGCTGCACGCGCCTCTCCTCGGTAACGCGGAGGTCCAAAGCATAATAACACATGCTTTCATAGGGGGGAAAAACTAAACTTTTTTTTTTACCTTTATTAACTAATGCAGTGGACAGCGGCTGTTTCTCCAGTGTTCCTGTCACATCGGATTTCGTAACGCCATAAAAATATATCTGTGCTGTTATATATATATATATATATATATAAATTACATGTTATAAGGCTGATCTGCGCATGATAGTGCTGCATTTTGACATATTTCATGTTTCCGCCCGTTCTTCTTCTTCGGCGTATGGGTTGTTGTTTTTCCTCTCCACTCCACCAGGCTCGGGGCCGAGGGGCTACCCTTTTACCACCCTGAGACCTGGTTGAGGGGCTCACCCGGGCTATATTTCTGGACACCCCTCCAGAAGCCACGTCATCGTCTCGTCATCTAATACCGACAGACCATGCATCCCGTTGGGTGGGTGGTACACCGGGCAATCCAGGATAATATGGTCTGCGGTTTGGTCCTCTGCGCCACACTCGCACGACGCATTTGGGGCCAAGCCCCATCTGTGCATTGATGAGCGGAAACGCCCGACGCCGGTCCGGAGACGATTGAGCCTCACCCAGGATAGCCTTGGCAAGTCCATCCCGAGGGGCTCAGCGCCGGCGACTGGGATGTGGTCGCGGAGTTTGGAGGTGTTAGCCTCCCACTCCGCGCGCCACATATAATCCGCCCATCCTGCCGCACTGATGTTGAGATCTCTGCATTGCTGCCTGAGATCCTGTGCGGCAGGCACAAATGGGTGTCTCGACTTGAGACGCCGGGAGGGCTCCGCTGTTATAGTGAGCCTATCATGGAGCAGATGGTTATTAAGCTCCACGGCCCGGCAGGCGAGACGTGCTGTGGCTCCCATGCGGCGGAGGCCTGCGGGCTGGATGCCTGCTAGGATGGGAAGGTTGTCCACGGGGGTAGGACGCAGGCATCCTGTCACAATGCGCAAGGCTTCGTTTATAGGCGAGTTGATGAGGCGGGTGTGGGCACTGCGACACCATACTGGGGCGCAGTATTCACTAGTTGAATAAACGAGGGCTAGGGCTGCCGTGCGCAAGGTCCTTGCGCCGGCGCCCCAGCCCGAGCCAACCAGTCGCCTCATCAACGCCACACGAGCTGTTAACTTCTTGCGCAGTGACTCGAGGTGTCGGCGAAACGTGAGCGTCCTGTCCAATGTCACGCCGAGATAGATTGGCTCAGCGGAACATGGCAGGGGAGTTCCATCTAGGTGTACTCTAAGCTCACGTTTAGCCTCCCTGTTGTTAAGGTGGAAGGCAGCCGACACCGTCTTTGCCTCGCTAAGCTTCAATCTCCATTTCCGGAAGTATGCCACTAGTGTCTGCATGTCCTGGCTCAGAATCCCCTTCACAGACTGCCAATTTCCAGCAGAGTACACCACTGCGAGGTCGTCTGCGTAGGCGTACTTCCGCGAGAGTGTGTTGGGCAGGTCATAGGTGTAGATATTATAGAGGAGGGGGGCCAGGACCGATCCCTGAGGGACGCCGTTCTTAAGGCGTCGAAGCCTGCTTAGCTGTCCGCGACCGGTGGTGAGGGTAAAGCTGCGGTTACGGATGAGCTCCATGATCATTCTGACCATGTGCCTGTCCGGCAGCAGGTGGAGCAGCTTGCAGGAGAGGCCGCGATGCCATACGGTATCGTAGGCAGCCGTCAGGTCTATAAAGACGGCCCCGGCCTTCTTTTTTGCCGAAAAGCAATCCTCGATGTCTTGAGTCATAAGGGTGACTTGATCTACGGTCGACCTCCCGCGTCGGAACCCGGCCTGCTCACGTGGGAGCAGCGGGTCGACAATTGGTTCAATGCGGGCGTAGATGAGACGCTCGAGGATCTTGAAGGGGATGCATAACAGAGAGATGGGACGGTAACTCTTAGGGTCCCCTTCAGGCTTATTCGGTTTAGGGATCGCAACAACTAGGGCTCTTCGCCAGATTTTGGGGATCTTGAGTTGGCGCAAACAGGAAGTGAGGAACGCTCTCAGCCAGGATTTCAAGGCGGGTGCGGCATGGAGAATAAGCTCCGGGCAGATGGAATCATCTGGCTTTAGATGCTGGAGGGCAGCAGCGAACTCCTCCGGGGTGAATTCACCGGAGATGTAGTCACTGCTAGGTGTTGGGGCCCTCCAGAGGTCTGACACTTCTTTTGCCACAAGTCGAGATGACTCGCGGTCTTTGCCCTCGTATGACCCACTTTTCACAAATTGTGATGCGATTTTATTTGCAGAGATGGGGCAGTGACGGGGGGAGTGTCTGGACCTACCAGTGAGATTGTTCATGATACTCCATGCCTTACGGCTGGAGTGCGAGAAATCGATGGAGTCAATGGCCTCCTCCCAGCGCTCCTGTCTTTTACGGCTGAGTCTTGACAGCAAGGCTGTTGCGAGCCTGTCCGACTCAGCTCCTGCAGGGGCCTGGAGGAAGGCACAGTGGAGCTTCTCACACTCCTCATCCCAACACGGTTTGTAGCTAATGCGACGTCCGCGTGGGATGGATTTTTTTGCCGCTTTCACCAACATGCCGCAGAAGTCCCGGTACGCCTCATCCACGTTGTTAGAGTTAGGCGATGGGAGGTGCCTTGTGGATTTGTTGGTAAGGAGGCGGAAGCGTTTCCAGTCGGCCTTTCGGAAGTTCCACCGTTTCACTGGCTCACTCGGAACAAGGTTCACGAGTTTGGCCGTTGTTATCAGTGAGGGTCGATGTTGAGACCTCGGGAACTTTCCTAGCACACGTCTATCGGGGAGCCCGTTGATGGTATATGACGCTATAGTCAGTCCCAATGGTCCAAAAGTCAAGCGTTTCGTAACACAGACGGGGTGCATGTTATGAATGAAAGTGAAAGTTCTGTCACAAAACGCCTACGTATCCTCACACATTTTTAAGTGGGTATACGGAAATCCTTGGCCTTTCCTAGTGGGTATACTATACGGCATAGTCCTGCGTATCACCTAGACTACACCACTGGAGCACAGGTTTCATACAGGTTAGAGCTTATTCTGTCATGGTCTGATAATGAAGCATTGTTCTTTTTTATTTTATGACTTGTTTGATCGATTGATAGCGTTCAAGTTCATTCAAGTTGTGAATGAATCGTGAGCGTCAATGCTTTTCTACGATACTACGTGTAATGTCACTTGGACATAGAATAATAAGACACTTTAGTCTGGGTTCAACAAAGGTATAACCAGTTTACTTCGGTTCTCTCGACACCTGTCAGTCACCTACTGGTATATCATGAACTCTCTCTAAGGCGCATGCGCTGTCCTGACTATGAATTAACCCATTCATTACACTACGGATGACGTCGTGAAGGGTTGTCCCATTTCCCCCGGGGAACCACTACGGCTATGGCTCCAAAACGGGTGACTCCAAAACGAGTGACTCCAAAACGAGTGACTCCAAAACGAGCCGACGTGGTAAAAAAGAGAATCGGGATTGGGCCTAACTCTGCTGTTACTGAGGCCAGAGGAACTACATGTCCCAGAGGCCTGTTCAGAGCACTGCCCAGAAGAACTACAGGTCCCATGGGCTTGCTAAGAGCTCTGTCCATCTCCTCTGACTCCTTTTACATTGTTTTATTTTTACATACATAAAATACATCAATACATTAAACATACACAAGACATCATACGCCTCCCCATATGATAGTGAGCCCAACTCCCATGCTGAGCCCCTCCACCACCACCACCACGGAGGGAGTGTCAGATCAGCTCAAGCTAGTGTAACCCGTGTGTTACCCGTCCCACCAATGATCACCCGACACAGGAGGGTTTGGATGATGTGGCCGTTTACTGGTACTGCAGGAATGTGTTCAGCACGACAAATAACATTGGTATTTCCCCCACTGTATGTGTGTCTAGACGTGTGTGAGTGTTCCTCATTAAACTCCTAATCCTCTTTTCTGTACAAACAGAAGCAGAACGTGCGCATGCTGCGCTTCATCCAGGAAGTCAACACCACCACGCGCTCCTGTGTATTATGGGACTTGGAGGAGGAGACAGACTACATAGTGCACGTGCAGTCCATCAGTATGACTGGGCCCAGTCCCCACAGCGAACCCCTGCGCTTCCGCACGCCCAACGAGACACTGGCCTCCAAGAGTAAAGGTAAACACCTCCCACACACACACACACACACACACACACACACACACACACACGCACACGCACACATTGAACGAAAGAGAAACATTAACAGATGGGAAAGACAAACAAGTGGAAAGTGAATCTCCTGGTTGCTGGCCTTTGTCCGTACTTTGAAAACAGCTTACAGTCGGACATACGACAACTCGTGACCGATTCCGTGTAAGGCCAATAAAAATCAATGGGGACACAAAGCGTGAAATTAAGTTTCACAACAGCTCCTTCGACATCAGTCCCTCTTACCACATTTCATGAATAAAATAGCTCTGGGGTGTAGTCTATATTGATGTGCCTCTCTGCGCTCACCCTGCGTGCCCCTGACCCTGGCCTGTGCTTTCTCTACAGTAAACATAAAACCGCTGAGGGGACTTACTTGTCAGTGTGGTGACGAGGTATTCAGGGCTGCAGCACGATGCTAATCGATGAGCTTTTGGCTGCTCCTTTTACTTACTCACTCACTCCATTGGAACACACAAACACACACTGACACACGCGCACACACGCACACACACACGCGCACACACACAGACGCTCATACACACATCCCCCTGTGGTAGCTCTCAGGAGGAGAAACCTAGCACAAAATACTTACTAATAACCTTAGTATAGCAAAGCATTTTCAGGCGGTGCACATTAGCTTTGCACACTGTGCACACTATTAGCTAGCACACTGATGCAAAATCAATGAGGCTCCAGCAGCAGTGGCATGAGGACATTTCATTTCATCATGAGTACAGCAAAGACCAGTATGAATAGATCTATTGTTTGGGACCCTCTAGCACTGACATATACAGTATATGTACTAACAATATCACTTACAGTAGTACACGCACACGCACATGCGCACACACACACAATAGCACACACACATAAAAGGTTCCTCAGAGAGGTGAGCTTATCCTAGGGGGATGGGACCCTAGTGAAATATAGTAGTATGTGAGCTGAGCAATAGCCGGGCTGAGATGAGATAGATAACGGCAGAGCTGACGTGTGTGTGTGTGTGTGTGTGTGTGTGTGTGTGTGTGTGTGTGTGTATGTGTGTGTGTGTGTGTGTGTGTGTCTGGGGCTGACGTGTGTGTGTGTGTGTGTGTGTGTGTGTGTCTGGGGCTAATGTGTGTGTGTGTGTGTGTGTGTGTGTGTGTGTGTGTGTGTGTGTGTGTGTGTGTGTGTGGGAGAAGTGTGTGCTTCTCTGTGTACGGCGGCCAGCATGATAAATGGCTGCAGTGTCGAGGCATGACTCAGCACAGGTCGCAGAATGATACAGCCTTTTCACACATCCCTCTTTCTCTCTCTCCCTCAATCTCTTCCTCTCTGTCCCTGTGTCTCTCGCATCCCTCTCTCTCTCTCACTCTCTCGTGTGTCCCCCCCCCCCCCTCTGTCTCTCTCTTTTTCTCTTCACATGCCAGGGAGACAGAGCAGCAGTGATGGTGGTTTGATATAATGGTCATCTCTCAGCACGGTATCATACTGTATGTGGTCAAAGCGGTGGTTCTTCCACCATTTCATCAAGATAGCAGGACAGTGTTGTCGGGGCCATGGCCAGCGTATGCGGTGCTCAGTCTTCATATTGCTGCAGTCTGAGAGGCAGTAAAGTCATTCAGACAAGCCTCCAGACCCAGGGCAGCAGCCAGCAGCAGCCTGCCTTCTCTGAGTCTGATCTGATGGTTCAGTTCCCCCATCCGTTTCCCAAAACTCTGTACCAGCATACCAGCACACTCACACACACACACACACACACACACACACACACTCACACACACGCACACACACTCACACACACGCAGAGGGAGGGGGGGGGTAGAGAGAGAAAGAGAGAGCCCACAAGTGTCAACAGCGGGACAGTGTGACACATACACACACACACACACACACACACACACACGCAGGGAGACAGAGACAAAAAGTATGATAGAAATGTTCCCCATTTCTCTTTTTTCACAATGGACACCTGCTGAGGAAGATGAAAGGCAGAGAGGGAGATACACAATGAAATTGGCACACAAAATAGAGGGATGAGACAAGAGAGAATCAGAGAGAAGGAGAAATAAAGAGAAGGAAACAACAGGAAGGCTGTGATGAGGAATATGAAAGATCCTGTCAGAGTTCAAAACAAAACACAAAACACAAAATAGCGACTTCTCTGAGACGGGTGTGACTGTGCATACACATACAGACATGCACATACACACTCCATTCTTGGGCTACGACTGAACCAAATGCATAGCATGGAAAAGAAAAAGAGGAAAACTATACTTTTGTCTATAAAACTATACTTTTGTCTCCCAAGAAAGAAAAAGAAAAAAGTTTTCTTGTGGAAAACTCCCCAAACATAAAATATGTTTTTGGCCTTTCAAGTCTCCCTTATGACAGCAAAATAGCAGTGAAACAGAACAGGAAACCCATGACTTCAATCCCTCAGCTACTGTATACAACACAACAACCTTCTCCATCAAGTAGCACATACCAACAACTCCCTGGATTCAGTCTCCAGCTCCCTCCAGCCATACACAAGTCAACCACCATGTTTTCCACCAAGGGGCTATATAGGCCATATAGCCATAGGCTAGCTGTGAACCCCTCTGCTCCCTGCAGGGGACTGAACCCTTCTCTGCGATTGGTCAGTGTGTTTCAGTGACATTGAAGTGAACCAATTAGCCCCAGAGAGGCTGAATGCCAGCAGTGTCAGGGGCCCATGGCTTTGATTTGTTAATGCCAGGTAACACAGGGCAGTTGATTGGCTGAATAGCTCATTGCTAAAACCTGCTGGTTTTGGACCTTGGTGAGGGATAGCAGGGCTCTCAGAATGTCAGAGTGGCTGCCTGGTTCTGTTTGGGCTGGAGATAGGGAGGGAGCGCTCCGTGGGCTGAGTTAAACTTTAGTTACAGCACTTGAATTCTCAACCATCGCACAAGAGAAGATCTCTTCAAGGAAATCACACACATACACACACACACACACACACACACACCCCTTATCCCTCTTGTCCCTGAGGATGTTAATGATGAGTATTGAGTTTTGAATCGACCGTGACTGACTACCTCAAATCCCCTCTAGAGTGGTCCTCCCCGGCTCGACCGGTCTTCTGTTCACTTCATGTTGCGTCTTCTGTTGGATCGTTTGACCGTGTCAGGCTGGCTCTCACACACTGGGCTAATTGGGGCGTCTACCGTTACCACAGCGCAGCGCTCGCGAGTGTTCTTCTCACAATCCGGTGGATTCTGAAAAAGGCCCTGTGTGAAGTGTTTTCACTCGACAGCTCCCGCAACCCGGGACTGTGGAGGAATAGAGAGATCAGCTTCCACAATAGGTGGTGTCAGTAGAAAACGTGTCTATCCAGCTGACAAGTATTTGGCCTTCTGTGTGTGTCGTTTAAATAGAAAAGGGGTCAAATACTAGGCTCAAATGTAGCCCAGTCTCTTCACTCAAATGAGTCTCCAAATGATGACGTTCTGGGGAATTGTTTCAATAGACCAAGGAAATGTATGACGGCAGCTGGCGAAAGTGGGAACAAGTCGGCAACCACTCCAAATGTTCTGACTTTTATTCTGAAAATGTTTCGATCCTCGGCTGGCCACAAGTCGAGGTGTCTTTGGGCAAGACACTGAACCCCAAATTGCTCCCAATGAGCAGGCTGGCGCCTTGCATGGTAGCTTGCCGCCATTGGTGTGTGAATGTATGTGTGAATGGGTGAATGAGAGGCCATTGTAAAGTGCTTTGGAATAAGGCGCTATATAATGGCAGTCCATTTACCATTTACCAGCAGCCATCACATATGGTCTGGGAGAGAGTATTATCTGGCTATACCAGCATTTTACCAGCAATTTGACGTAAGATATATCCAAAAGTTACGACTTGCGTGGCAGTTAACTTCAACATGAATTTCGACTGTATTAACTTTATCAGGGTTAATTAAGATTTTCTGGGTAGTTGAAAGAAAGGGAGATTCCTAGGATGGAGGATGGATAGGTGAGAGAGGGGAGGTATAGAAAGATCAATTAATGGAGTGGTTATGGTTAGGGTAAGTTGTCTGGGGAAGGCATTAGTCAATATTAGCAGGCAGGCACCAACAATTTGCATTAAAAAGCCAGCAGAGGTGGAGGAGCGGAGTACACAGGCTGAAGTTTGGGGGGTGACCATTGCCTGCAGGTATGCAGGGGCTGTCCCTTTTGCTGCCTGGTAGGCAAGCACTAGGGTCTTGAATCTGATGCGAGCTGCTATCGGGAGCTAGTGAAGGGTGCGAAGGAGGGGGGTGACATGAGAACATTTGGGAAGGTTATATACCAGACGCATGTCTGGGAGGGGGTTACAGTAGAGTTCTCCACTGTGATTGAGAAGTCTTGGAGAGGGCAGGCTTTCCCAGGGATGAAGAGTAGCTCAGTAGGTTGAGCTTGAGATGGTGGGCTGACATCCATGTAGAGATGTCAGCGAGACATGCAGAGACACGTGTTGCCACATAGGTCAGAAGGGGGGAAGGACAGGAAGAGCTGAGTGTCATCTGCGTAGCTGTGGTAGGAGAACCCATGTGAGGAGATTACCGAGCTAAGAGACTTGGTATAGAGTGAGAACAGTAGGGGCCCTAGGACTGAGCCCTGGGGTACCCCAGTGGTGAGGGTTCGTGGAGAAGACAATGATTCTCTCCAAGTCACCTGGTAGGAGCGATCCGCCAGGTAGGAAGCAAACCAGGAGTGTGCAGTGCCAGAGATGCCCAGTTCTGAGAGGATGGAGAGAAGGATCTGGTGGTTCACTGTGTTGAATGCAGCAGACAGGTCCAGGAGAAAGAGAACAGAGGAGAGGGAGGAAGCTTGAGCAGAGTGGAGGGCCTCCGTGACAGCAAGGAGAGCAGTCTCGGTGGAGTGCCCAGCCTTGAAGCCGGATTGGTGGGCGTCCAGGTGTTCCATCTTCCGGAGATAGTCAGCAAGTTGTTTAGATGCAGCACGTTCAAGGGTTTTGGAGGGGAAAGAGAGAAGGGATAATAGTCTGTAGTTGTGGACAGATGTGGACATAGGTGAGGGATATGAACCTTTTCTAACTCAACCACAGTGATCATGATGTTGCCATGGCAATGAACTGATTCTGCTGCTCTTGCCTCCCGCCAGACGAGGTGACCATGGAGGAGGTGGGCCAGACCACTCAGCTGAGGGCGGGGGAGTTCATCATCATCGTGGTGGTGCTGATCATGTGGGCAGGTGAGGGCTGGAATGTTCCATGGCCAGAGTGTCACCCACATACACCTCCACACACACCAACCACACACACCACCACACATGTGTGCATATTCACAGATCGACAGATTGATATGACTCAGAGTGTAATCAGAAATGAATGGTCCATTATTAACAGTCATTCAACAAACGTCCCAAATCCGGTCCACCATTTGTAGACTTTTGCTTTTGTCGTGTGGTTTGACAGTCACTCCGCCACTTCGCTCTCCTTCTCTGTCAGGTGTGATCGCGCTCTTCTGTCGCCAGTATGACATCATCAAAGACAACGAGCCAAGCAACAACAAGGACAAAGCCAAGACCTCCTCAGAGTGCAGTACTCCAGAGCACCCCACGGGGGGGCTGTTGCGCAGTAAGGTATAACCACCCCCCCCTCCTCCTCATCCTCCTCCTCCCCCCATGGGTCACCCAACGGCGCCCAGGCAAGTGAATCGTCACAGCGTCTTCAAAAACCACTTCCACCCCACCTTAAGCTTTCATGACCTCATCAGAACCATACCCACCCTGTAGCTGTGCTGGATATCATTGAGCTGGTTCCAAAATGCGTTCTGGCACATTCTAGATAGAGCACAAGAACGTATTTTGTAACATAGCCATTGTGTGTGAATTTTTTGCAGCATTTTTGCACACCATCCAATACAAATAGAGTGGAGCTATCAACCACTACACATGACTAATCGAAACTATCATTGTCCCATATCCATTCGCTCTTCCTCCCTCTTCCTCCCACAATCACAGGCTGATTTCCCTGGCTCTTCCCTAATCAATCAAACTTGATACTGCTGACACGTTGCACTTAAAAGACCACACACACATACATGCACACACGCACGTACACACACAGGCAGGCAGGCAGGCACACACTCACGCACACGCACACACACACACACACACACACACACACACACACACACCTTCCAAGGTAAGCATCAAAGCAACAAGACATCCTTTGTGTTCAGGCACTCCATGTTCATAACAAGGTTAAAGAGCTGGCTCCCATCTTCGCTCATCCCTACTGTCTCTCTCTTTTCCTTGACAGAACCCCAAGAACAACAACAACAACAACAGGATGCCGTCTGTCAACATCATCGAGGTGTGACCGCCAGGAGCCGTCTCTTCTCCAAAAAAGGACAGAGTGTCTTCAGAACAAAAGCAAACCAAAAGGCCCTTTTATGCCAATCTGCTTGTTAGGATGAGGCTGGGAATCTGGGCGCGGCCCCTCAGCTGTGCCCACCACCCCTTTGGCACCGGGCCCGGGTCTGAAGCGGGCCCCCAGGATTCCAGGGGGCCTGGCTGCGGCAGCGGCGCTTCGGTGGAGAGACTGTGGGAAAGGTTCACCACCTCCTCTACCTTCATCACTGCCACAGGGTCACGAGACAAGAGCCAAACGGGTGGAGCGATGGAGAGACAGGGGATCAACAGGCCTCCGGGGGCTGCTAGATAACCAGGGCCAAAGACCCTGTCCCTCAGCGTGTTACCAACGAAACAGAAACACAGCGTTTCCCATTCCCCCCCCCGCCGTGCTGCGACTCAGCCTGGAGCGCTCAGATCAACACAATCTGGAAGAACAAACCGGGTCTCTCTCCAGTATCTCCTGTCTGACACATTGACCTGGCTTATTTCTTCTTCTGACTTCTGACGCTCCTTTGCTGTACTGCACATACTCACCTGACTGGTTTTCTCTTGTTTAGTCATATTATATATTTCATGACAACTCAACTCAAACTGTTATATATATATGAGTAAAAGAAAATGTTTGTTTTTTCCTTTTATCGATGTATTTGAGAAGGTGTATCCAGAGAGGGGGAGGTGTCTTTCCGCTGAGGTACCAGTTTTATAGATCTCCCTCTCGCTAGACCCCCCCCCCCCCCCCCCCCCCCCCCCGCTGACATCCTGCGTGTCTGGGAGCTGTTTTCATTAGCTGTGCTAGTTTCCTTCTAGAGGAATCTAGAGAACACCAGGCTTATTTAGGAGGTATTTCTAGTATTTCTGACATTTCTGACGTGAGTGGCTCTGATGTCATAACAGGATAAAATGATAGCAGTGTAGCAGTGTTCTCAATTTATTTGGAGAATCCAAGCTGGTTAACTCTGACAGTAGATAGCATTGGTCATGAAGTCTGGTCCCTACATACATGAAAAGAATGCACATAAGAATGTGTTAGTTATCCTCGATTGATCTCAAGAGTTGAATTCTCCCTGACAAGATCTGCAATATTTTACTGTTGAAAATCTATTCTAGAAGTTGATCCTTTCTCTTGTCACTTGTTGTGATTGTCTCTTTATAATAATGAGCATTCTTGAGGAGAATCTACAATAGAGTTGCACCTTAACCTTTCATCAAATCATTCCTGTCGGACTCATCTTTACGAGGGACCTTACTCACATCTATGGAGGACTGGAAGTCTCTGTGGAAGGGCTAAATAGGCCTCTCATATGTCACAGCCCTCACAGAAGCAAGGGGGGGGGGGAGACAGAGAGGGGGTGGGGGGGTAATCTCACAAACCGGCCAGAGCACCAGGGGACATACCAATTCGGTCCAAAAACAGTCCACATAACAGCGCATGGCTCATAACATGGCTCCACTTGATCCATGACCAACTGAACTTCAAAGGTGGTGGAGGTGGAGGTTTGTGGGGATAAAAAAAAAAATGCCAAGCCTTAATTTATAGGTATCCTTATCTTAATAGTCTATTACCATAGAGGTCCCAATTCTCTTCTCCAACCCTCCATCTCTTTCATTCAGTCTCATCCGACACGATCTCCAGTTGCCAGCTTGACAGCAGGGCTTCTATTGAGACTCAAATCAAACTATGTGTCCAGCCTCCCCACTCCATGTGCCAGAGACAGAGACAGAGAGACCATAGGAAGGTACAAGGTGTTGACATACTGTATAAGCAGACTATGCTGTGCAGCTTCTCATTGGGTTAGCTTGAATGAAGAATCAAATGTATTTGAGGGCTGATTCAAATAGTACTGCCTTAAAATACCAAAATCTTCCATTTTGTTTAATAAGATGGAATGACAAAGGCCCTTTTTTGCTAAACTATGTTACGCTCTCTGTTTGCAAACCATTCTAGGGTTATTTAAGCAGATTTTAGAGAATTTTCTTGAGGTTTCTTGAGATTTGTGAAGGCGTGACAGATCAAAGTGTACAAAGACTATGTTTTTCATCATTTTATATTAGGTGCTTTCTTGGAATGCTATACAAGTATTATAAGTTTGAAAAGTGTATCATTACTGCACTGTTAGAGTTGGGGAGTGGTAACAGAGATGTGTATCTTTAAGTGGAAGTGTCTATTTTTTGTTTCAAGGAGTCTCAGACTTTTTTGGAGAGACTTTTCATGAGTACATTCTGTGGTTGTGCTGTTAATATCTAATGAAAAATCATCCTGTGAAGAACAGATTGTCAGAGAAACAACAGAAAAGAGCTACTTCTCCAACCTGTCACACACTTATCAACATGAAATTAAAATGGAGAGAAAAGTTAATAGCCATAAACATTTTCAGGAAGGGACACTTTTTATCCAGTAGGACGCTAACATTCAGTATGTTACTCCAGTTCTGTTAAGACCTCAGTACATACTGTGTCAGGATGGCCATTATTGAGCTGTCACTGTCGAAACTTCAAACAGCCTTTCATTACCTTCTCTACCTTACACACACAAAGACACAGACGCAAAGACACACACACACACACACACACACACACACACACACACACACACACACCGCTCTTATTCCACATCTACCTGTCACCAGGCAGGCAGGCCAGCCCCTCTCCCTGCTGGTGATTAACCTTGGCTGTGGGAGAGAGGCAGTCAGTAACGACAGAGGGAAGCCAGCCATGTATTCACAGGTTACGGAGGGGAGGGGGGAGGGGAGGACAGGAGGAGTGGGGGCTGAATGATGACTAATGCAACGGCAGGCTTTGATCACTCTCTCCCTCCACTTTCACTGTTAATGAGAACAAGTGGAAGAACTGTGATTCTCTGTTTCTCTAAGCTACTAATAAGGAACTAGTGGAGGCAGAGAGAGGAGAGAGAGAGGACAGATTGATGAATACAGACATATGGATGTTCTGAGGACAAACTGGCTGGTCAGGTCTCCAAAGGTGGTTCTGCTGCATTACCCAGAGGCCATCAGCACTTCTCCGAAACGTTTTGTGCTGAAGGTTGAAGCCATCTGTCCTTAAGACTGCCATAGCGGTAGCCCACACGAATCGATAAGCGCCCGTCGACTCCGGTAACTGATAATGATGATCTTCATCTCCCTGGATGAATGATTTGAACTGTGGCCATGTCTGTGGTTTGCCAGCACCATGTCCCCCACTGGCACCCAGGGGTACTTTCATTCACTTGGTTCCTTGCAGTTCTTTTATTTATTTTTTAAATGAGCATTTCACTGTCATCATCTTCAATAACCCTAAAGTCTGTATTTTAATTAGAGCTAGGGAGTCAGGGAGACAAAGAATCAATAAAGTTCTCTTGTGTTTTATCAGGAGTTGCTGAAAGCTCATTCTCCATAAAGTTCTTCAAGTAAGTGCGCCATAATAACTTTTCATTATGGCACATCCGCTGTTCTCTGTTGCCAATGTAAATCTATTTTTCTTTTTACAGCCATTTACTCTTACATTGTAGGGCTAACGTAAAGTTTATTTTGTCATGTTGCCAAGTTGTGCTCCAACCATGGTTTGAAGACCCTAATGGTTGCAGTTCTGCGTTGTGGGGCATTTTCATATGCTTGATTGACTCTCCTAGCAGAGAGGAGCTCCCTGCAGTCTGGGGTGGTTGTAAACATGACTGCTGTATGTTATTTGAGTAAACAAGGCAAGGCAAGGCACATTTATTTCTATAGCACATATTCGTACAACTTAATGTATACTCATAGTGCTTCATATAAAACATGAGATAAAATAACAGTTAATAAGTGAAAAATAAAATGAGCCATCATATAACATTCTGTAAAATTAAAAGCCGAACAAACGAAGTAAGATACTGTAGCAATAAATAAAACAAATCAATCAGTTAAAAAAAAAAAAGCCTAGCCTAACTCAAACTAACTAAAATACACTCAATTAAAAACCGAACAGAACATTCAGCATTTTTTTTTTAATTGATACAGATGGGTCTGACCTAATGTATAGTGACAGCAAGTTCCAATGTTTTACTGCATAGTGAGCGAATGCTGCCTGTCACACATATCTGATACTGTATATCATATATCATCTACTGGACGAGAGATCCTGTAGGATTGTTCAGTCATCCATGCTAGATGGCTAACCGATAACCGCTGTGCTTTCTTGGCCAGGTCTCCCTAGAAAAAAAGATGTTAATCTCAAGGGACCTCCTGGTTAAATAAAGGTTATATAAAAATGTAAAAATGAATAAACATTGCCTCATCTATTAGGGAGGCCCCCACCTATCACAACAGAGGACATGGTGACATTTATCATAGAGGATTCTCACTGGTCTATCCAGCAACTGCTTGTGATGGTAATAATGATGAAAGACTAAACTATAAGAACTAAACATTCCACGTTGGTCTTGTGGTGAGGACCCAACCCACTTGTTATGATGCTGAAAATGTCAATTTGCTAAAGGCATACAAATGTTCTTGTGCTGTGAAAAGATTTGCTTGAAAGTGTTGCTTTGCTATCCTCATAGGATGAAAAGATGCTGATGGTATTTTAATCCCAAAGGTTCATGCTGAAGTCTCTCAACAATATGAGGCAAAGTTATCATAGTTATTTATAGTTTTCAGAGAACCTAGAGAAAGATTTTCTTAGGAATGTAAGCCGTGTAAGGATGTAGGCATCGTTAACTGTGGGGACAAAGGGATTTACAAAGAAGCATGGTTAAGACAATATGAAACGCTTTATCAATGTCATCATGTTCAATGTACAAAATATACAAGTCATTGCTTAATGAGGGCTAGCATGGTTCTATTATTATGCACAAGGTTACACAATTTCTACTATGAAGAATATGGTGTATGCTTACTTGTGTATGGTTAATCGATTAAAAATTATCTAATATTTTCAAAGAAAGTATTATTTTTCTCTCCTGCAAATTTATATATTTTTTCCTTCTCTTCAATATCTTTGCTGCATACAGTATGCATGTTTTGACTACAATTACCATCATGGGACAAGTTGAAATATTCAGTTATCCAAATCTCTGTTAGAAATAATCACAAAAGGGTGCTTATGAAATGTTATTCAATTAGTTGCGTCTGAAAGATTGAGTCTGTAAGATTTCAGGAAGACAGACATATTTTCCTCCCTTTTAATAATGAATGTAGCATGAAGCTCCTTCAGAAATTGGGCCACATGCAATATCCCTTCAGTTATTGCACGTATATGGAGTTCTGACGGTGGCAGACATGAATCCTCATAAAGATTCTGTTGAAGATCTGGGATTCAGGCAACTGTGTGTAATGTGGAGTCAGCAACCTGTCCATGACACGTGCCGGGAATCTCAATGTCATTGAAATCAATAGCCCTCATATAGCAGAACCTTACAAACAGGTTTTTATCTCCCTCTAGATGATGTTTACAGAATCTCTCCAACGTAAGCATTAGCACAAGGTCAATCCCAGGCCGTATCTCTTGGCTGAGCAGAACAGGTGATGAAGTTACACTAACATTTGACATTTTCGGCATTTAGCAGACGCCTTTGTCCAAAGCGACTTACAACAACAACTACATTTGTCTAAGTAGGTAAATCATCTATCCATTAGTCATAGCAAGAAGAAGTAATCTCTGCTCAGGCCAGGGGCCAGTTTGGAGTTGACAACCATCTCACAAACACACTTCTTGGCCTTAGAACAGTTGTACTTCATACTACATGATTGTTTGTCTGACAAAACTCCTAACTCTGGAGACCACAATCGTACAGCTCTGAGATATTGATAGTAACAAACAAACATATTAGACTCAGATCAACAGCACTCACATTGCTGAGAGGGTCTTTCACATGATGCAGTAATAGACTAATTATAATAACACTAATTGTCCGTGGGTGTAGAGAAGTCCTGTAGCTCTCCTCTCCCACACCCGTGCAGAGCAGTCTGCACACAATGGGTCACGAGGCACACACGCACACACACACACACGCAGGCAAGCAGCACGCACACACACACACGCACGACAGAGTATCTGTGGAGCCAGGCTTACTTGAATAGTCTGCATTATTCAATGGATGGAGACCATACTGATAGGCCTTACACGCGTGTCCATCAGTGCAATTCACCTACTACACTACTGTAGTACACACACACCTGACTCAAACACTACTGTAGTACACCTGACTGTGTGCACGCATGTACACACACATACACACACACACACACACACACACACACACACACACAGGGTTTTTCCTGGCTCAAAATGAGGCGGAGGTGGTACCAGTGGTGTTTGACATCGGGGGGGGGACCCATGAAGCAGGGCTGTCTGGGGGTCCTTAAACGAGCATCAAACACTTTATTTCTTGCATTCTGGTGAATTGATATGCACCAGTTTGTGCCCTTTCTGCATCAATTTATGGTAGAAATGTCATTATTTATTTAAAGGAAAACACAATATTCAGGCACCAGATGACCAATCAAAATATAATGTAATATAATGCAATATAAGGCTCTCAGGTATTCTGTACTTTCAAATATGTATTCTCCTTGAGCAGTCAATATCAACTATCAGCTATTTCGCTGGCAAAAACGAAAGCTAACTTAATTGCGAAACAGCGCCCCCGCCACTAAGTCGGCTCAGTGCCGCAATTGCAGTTAGAAATGACAGAAATCCACCGAGTGCAACGCTTGTAGAAAATACGACTGTCAGAGTTTTGTCGAGAATTGGAGGCGGCTAGAAATATAACGGAGGCGACCGCCTCAAAATCCTCTATGCAGGAAAAACCCTGCACACAGTCAGAAATGTTCACATAAAGACAATACCATGAGCGGCAGAATGCAACAAATTGATCTAACTTGTGCAAATAAGATACATCCAGTTCTTCTTTCTCCTGACTGCAAGCATACAGTACACACAGGGCGCCGCTAAGGGGGTGGTAAGTTAGGACGATTCTAAGGGCCCAGCACTGACAGGGGCCCATGAGAATCTTAAAAAAAAAAAAAAAAAATATACAATTTTTTTTATATTATTATTATCATCATAAGGACGTTAATGTAGCCGACTTCAAATTATAATTCTATGTATTAAAAAAAGTCACAAAAGAAACAAACTGGAGTTTTGTTTCTCTATGTTTAACAAAATTAAGCCTTATTATTTACCCCTCTATTTATTCACTGCATGGTTCAGTCCACCGCGCGCGAGCTGCTAGACTAGAGGAACGTTACCGCGAATATTCTGACAAGGTTTCCATGACCAACACGTCCTGCTGTAGTATGTGTGTGGGACAGATGGAGGACAGCCAGATTGGAAATGCATCAAATGTACGTGTGCGTGGACGTGTGCGTGCGTGGACGATGTCGTGAAAGGCAAAGCCAAAGTCAGGGTCTCAAAAGAGAAAAGTAAAAAAAAAAAAAAAAAGTGGTTTAGTGATCTAATCACTGTGTGGATGATCTAGTTAGCTCGCTATAGCTAATTAACATTAACTTCAAGTATAGTTAACTTACAGTGCACTGTCAGTATAATTTCAGTTAAATGTATGAGATGAGGTCAATTTTGGTCCAAATATAGGTTATTAGAGCTCAGTGAATTTGTATCCAGCAGCTATGCACTCTTGCTATAGCTAGCTAGCTAGCTAACTAGTATAATGTTACATGCTAATCACGTCATGCACAGATGCACCTCCCAGTTAAAGGAGAAGGAGGTGAGCAGTAGGAGTTTGGGGTTAACAAACAGATTTTGAATATTTTAATGTATGCTGCATTACCATGCAAGCATTGAATACAACTTTAGCTAATATTCATATTTAGTTAATAGTTCTTCCAGTAATTGCAATAACATTGACCACTGGCATCTTAGTAATATTGTTAGCTAGCTAGATAACATTTAAGTTAGCTAATCTGGTGTAATGTATGTATTACTATGTTAATACTATTATAGGACATCTTATGAATTATGTACCTATGGATACTCCATGCCAGGGCCCTCTTCAAGCAAGGCAGCCAGAGAGGAGAGCAGAGGTGGTGGGGTAGTGGTGGTCTAGTAGTGGATAGTGAGTTGGACTTGTGATCAGAAGGTTGTGAGTTCAAATCCCGCCTGAAACCACACCATTACTAGTGTGCCCTTGGGTAAGGCACTTAGCCCTCAGTTACTCCAGGGGGAATGTCCCTGTAATTCGTAATTGTTTGGATTAAAAGCGTCTGCTAAATGGCAAAATTAATTACAATTTAAAAAATTAAGAGGTAAAGAGGCAGAAGAAGAAGAGCAAGAAGTAACAAAGGACAATGACAGCAGCACAGCAAGTTGGCTTCATCACTAGATTTTAAGGATCTTATTAAAGATTTTGCTACTAAGAAGGCCCAGCGTTTAGCTTTGATTTGATTTGATCTCTTTACTCCTATCTTGAATCGTTGTGCATTAGGCTAGATATAGTTTTTAGCTCTCCAGGTATACTATTCCACAGTACTGCCGCAGTGTAAAAATAAAAATCTTCCCATTTCACATTCAATTTCGCTGGCACCATGTCTGTGTTGCTCCCTCTTGTATAAGACACGTTTGTCTTTGTGTGAAACAAGCAATGCTGAGTCAGTAAATATCTCTCTGCTGTAATTCTTCATTGATCTAATCCTGACAGTATTATGGCCAACTGATCTTTACAAGATCTACATTTATTTAGACACAATACCACCCCATTAAAATTATATTTTTTACTTTTTGTGTGATTTATACTTTCATAATTGGGTTCCAATCTTCATTTAATTATAATTTTGTCCTTGTGTTGTTCAAGTCTTAATTTAATAAGTTAAAGAATGTTGAGATTTCTTTGCTGAATTGTTGATTCCTGTATTAACTGTAATTTTAAATTACATTTACAAAAGATCCATCATTGGATTTCTTGCAGTGCATCAATAGTTCATCAACTTCAACTGGGTTTAGGTTGATGGGTGGTTTAGGTGGGGGGGCCCAAAATGATATTCTGTCATGGGGCCCAGAATCTCTAGCGGCGCCCCTGAGTACACACACAATGTTCATGCATAAGACGATGGCAAGCCACAGGAATCCACACAAACACACACTGTTCAAACCAGTGGCGGCTGTTGCCAAAATGTTTGGCACCAGGGTGGGGCACAGCAGTGTGGTGGGGGGGTCCTCTTCCCGATTTTTTTTCCGCGTGCACGATTTCTTTTTCGCGTGCACGCGCATAAAACACGCACTGGCGCTCGAAACAAAGACGTAATTTCACTTTACCCACGCAATACCCACTTAAACATGTGTGAGGATACGTAACGGCGTTTTGTGACAGAACTTTCACTTTCATTCATGAAATTCACCCCGTCTGTGTTACTGTTTACACAAGTACAATCACAGTGTGACAGTCAGATGGAGCATTCGGTAAACATCAACAGCAAGGTAATGCATCAGCTGAGTTAAAGAAAACCAACTCTTACCTTTGATGACAGAACATGAGCCGTGTTTACCGTACCTCCGTCGGTGATTTTAGAGGCAATATATTATTTTTGCCCCGCGCATATTGCTATGAATAGTTCGAAGATAGGTGCTTGCACGTTAGGTACGAGGCTGCTCGGTTAACCCATTAGCGGGAACATTATTAGTTGCACAAAATAGGCTGATTTAATTGACCATGAACATCAGAGACAGACATTACGAATGTTCATTTAAAATACTCCGGAAGCCCGGAAGTAAACCGGAAGTCGGAAGTCCTCAGCATAATGCATTGTCTGCAATACAACCGGAGATTCAGGACGCACATTTATGCACCCTGGCCAAGAAATAGAGACAGCCAATTGGAGCGCTGCTACAGCTCACGTGTAAGCGAAAAGTATTCGTCATGGCATAGACTTGCATTGACCGGCGCCCCGCGTTCTCCCCCTATGTATTTTAACAGTGAGTTTTACACACACACACAGATAAAAATGTTTATTGTATTGGAGGATTTTTAATGAATGCTGATAGGCGCCGACAGAATATCAGCCGCATTTTGTGAATAAACAATGTTTATTTAAAAAAAAAACTTTTACAAATCGCAACTAGGAAGTGAAGGTGGGGGCGGCGCCCCAGCGCCCTCTATCGGCCAGCCGCCACTGGTGCAAACCTCTCACGGTTGCAGGCATCTACTGTGATGCTTTTGTTTGGTTTATTCTTCCCACCCAACACCTATCCTTTACCCCCAACACCCATCCTTTACCCCCAACACCCCAACCCCCTGTCTCTGCCCCACCACAATTCATGTATTCTTTTACTCCATTTATATATTTATATATTTTATATAAATAAAATGTTTTCATTGCATTTGAAGTTTTGTTTGTTTTTCATTAAGAGATGAAGTCACTACCAAGGATCACATGACATTGAATGAAATAGAAGTATAAAGGAGGTTACACAACTTTTTAAGCTGATCCAACACAGAAATTAAAGTGAGTAATTTAGCAAATTCACCATCAAATTTGACTTGTTGCACATGCACACACACACACTCTCTCTCTCTCTCTCTCTCTCTCTCTCTCTCTCTCTCTCTCTCTCTCTCTCTCTCTCTCTCTCTCTCTCTCTCTCTCTCTCTCTCTCTCTCTCTCTCTCTCTCTCTCTCTCTCTCTCTCTCTCTCTCTCTCTCTCTCTCTCTCTCTCTCTCTCTCTCTCTCTCTCTCTCTCTCTCTCTCTCTCTCTCTCTCTCTCGCACATCTTGCGCTTGGCCCCTAGATGGTGTAAGAAGCTTAGCTATAAGGGATTCCCTTTACTGCTTTTATCAGCTGTTAGCTTTGTGAATACACCCATACACAACCCCCATAGGAATATCTATTTCACAAAGGCAGTTAGGATTATTTTGAACTGTGCACAGTTATCTATGATTAAGTATTTCCATCATGTCAGCTATAAAGTGCTCAGAGTGCATTGTATTTCAAGGCCCGATCCCATGTCTCATTTTTAAAGTAGCTTGACTTTGACAAACTCTCTCAAAGTTAGCTTTGGTGTAGATTAACGTCAATAGTGTGGTTGTGAATGGAGCCACCGGCTCCACAGCTGCATGCCTCGTGTAGGGTACCCTGGTGTGTGTGTCTGTGTGTGTCTGTGTGTATGTGTGTGTGTGTGTGTGTGTGTGTGCGTGTGCGTGCGAGTGCGTGAGGCGTGCGTACAAATGGATACCGCCCTAATTGAATTCATATTTTCCTAAAAACCCACACTGCCCAACAGCCACACAATCCCAAACCTCTGCTCAGCATCTCCCCCTCTGAAAATGTCTGTGAAACAACAACAGATGTGAACCATATGCTAGTAGTGGGCATCCTCCTGGAACTGTTGTGTTAAAGGCCTGAGCAGACTGTCTGTGACATCATCTCATCTGAGTTCATTAAGACCATGGTGTAGAAGAGGAGAAATCGCCAGCAACACTAAGACCAGGCACTATGCTCTGGCAACACAGTCACAAGCTCATTCCAACCAGGCAGAAGTATGTAAGTTCTATCATAGGATGAGACTGGCTTGAATTTGAGCAAGATAGTGAACTCTTGATGAGCAAACGTAGGCCTAGAGTTAATGAGATCCACTGCATGTAAGCAAAGTTGTCTCCTCTTCAAAACAAATTCAAATGGCACTTTTGCAGTAGTTCAGTGCTTCTCCAAAGTAATAGGCATCAAGAGGGCTGTTTACAAAAACGTCTCTTGAGGTTGGTGGGTTGTGCAAGTCTAAGACCTCAAGTTAAAGGGCTCTTGGCTTACATAAGATATTTACATTTTTAAACATACTTTCAGCTGTACTGAACCTACGCTTGGCATTTTAAGCAATTCCACAGGCCATAATGTCTCTACAGTGAACTCACTTGTTCCACAATATTAACTGAGCAACTCAAGATTTTCATCAACTGAAATCCCTACCCTCTCCCCGACCACACTAGACATGCACATCAAGTCTAATTGTTCACTTTATATAAACAACAACAACTTTGTTTGCTTGTTGTTCACATGGCTAGACAAGAAGTGTCAGAAAGTTGACTGGACCAATGAGAGAAAGCCAAGCCTGGAACATACAACACAGGCTCAATACAAGTCTGAACATTTCATATACACACATTATTTTTCTTTTTAAAATGTTTTTAGGGTATTTCTGCTTTAATGGGATAGAGACAGTAGAGATTGACAGGAAGGATGGGTGAGAGAGAGGAGGAATAACATGCAGGATATGTCGACTGCCACAATCGAACCAGGGACCCTATGATTACATGGCTGATTCCTTAGTGTGCTACGCCACCAAGCACCCCATACAAACGTTTTTCATAGTCAAATAAGAAGGAAGAGAGAAATCAGGTTAGGCTTCAGTTAAGGTTGCCCAGTGCAAGTTATCAAGCATGGCTAATTTGATGACTGTCATTCATTTATATATATATACATATATATATATATATGTTACGGTACATGTGGGAATACGGTACATGTGGGAAAAATAGGGTTAGGGTTAGGTGCTACGTCGACTTAGTACATGCTGGCATGTCTAACCCTAACCCCAACCCTATTTTTCCCACATGTACCGTCTTCCCACATGTACCGTAACATACAGTATATATATATATATATATATATATATATATATATATATATATATATATATATACTCAATGTGTGCTCATGACTAAAACCCCTGTGAGAAACAGACAATCACAGGCTAGTAGCACTAGGTATGTGTGCCAGAGGTTGAACAAGGTGACAATATAAAACACTTGGCAGAATGTGCTAGGCCCATATTTCAGGGCACAATGAACAAAGGATGGAAGAAAGAAAATAGAGTAAAGAACAATATAGCCTCCCAGGATATCAACTTTATTGCCAGACACTCATAACAAAAGTTTGTACCTGAGTGCAAGTAATTGAGTAGGCTAATTGAGTAATCACTCAAGTAATTGAGTGCAACATTGACATCTCACAGTTTTCAAACAAGTAAACAACGTGCTTTTCAACAAACTTGAGAAAAAGGGTTCAGGTGCATTAGATAAGGGTTGGGGTTAGGGCAATGGTGATAAGAAAAGATATGTACAAATTTAAAATTCACAATATATCAGATAATCTGACTATTACCATTGCACACAAAGAGAAAATCACAGAACAGAAGAAATCACACTGCAATCTCTCACCTTCAAGAGCCACATAGAAATTATCATATAAAATCTTGATCAAACACATGCAAAAAACGAACTTACACATGCAAAAAACAAACAAATAAGTCAAATATTGTTAAAAGATAACAGCTGAACCTGAAGATTGTTGCGCTAGGTATGGGGTAACATGAAAAGTGACAATGAAATACCCACCCACCCACCCACCCCCTCCCTCCCTCCCTCTCTCTCCTCTGGTGCTTGGGTTTAGGGAATTGGACTCCTCTCAAACATCTTGGGGACCTAGGAAAAGCGCCGGTGGTTGAGGTGGTTCTGGTTCTGCCAATCATCCAGGGAGAACAATGGGGTTTCATTCCCAAATCGGGATCGGTAATTCCTTAAAATAATAATAATAATAATAATATTATTATTCCATTTCACTTCAGGCAAACCTTACAGGATAATGAGAATTGTACCCTCAAACAGTATTCTAATGAAAATTCTTTCCTTTTCTTAAAAGAACAGCAGCAACCACACACAGAGCAATGCCTGTACTGTACCTGCAAGTAAGGTCAGATGGGTGCTGCCACTGCCTTCCATAAGTGCCTGGCCCCTGGTCAGCAACATGGGTCATGAGACTACGCAGCTCACTCATCACCCCTGCGCATGCACACGCGCACACACACACGCACACACACACACGGCTGATCAACTACAGCTGGGAACAGGAGTAGATGGTGACAATATATCAATAGCTCAAAACATGGGAGTGATGTCTTTTCAGGCATCATAGCAGATTTGTGGACGACTAGGACAAGTAGCCTACTTCAGACTTAGTTGACGTCCACAACTACATGTGCTTGGCACAGATAGGTAGATACAATCAAGGAAAAGGGCTAATGGTAGTTGTTCATGACATGATAGTGGGAGAGAATATGGAATATTACCAAATGACCACAAATGTGTCATGGCTGTAACACCTGAACCTCACCCAACTCAAACCCTGTGATGTCTTAGCTCGCTGAGATATGAAAATCCAAGACAGTCTCCTATTGAAGGAGATTGTCCTTGCGTTTTGTAAGATGTTGTATACATAGCCTACTTGTATACGTGACGGGCCGGCTTAACCATTGCATAGGTTTGGATGAAGATTAGCCGGCATCAACTAGTTTAAATCCAAATTGAACTGGAATTTCACACTCAGATTTGACCGTTACTACAACATAAATGACAAGATAAAAGCTTGGCCTTCGGATAAATGCATGATGGTCGTTGGTATCGTCGAAGGTGAAAAAAGGTTGGAGTAAAAGAGCTCACGGACGAAATATAAAAACGACAAGAAAAGCAAAGGGACCAATCACAAATAAGGCATAACCACTGTACAGGTGCACCCACATACACAAGGATTATGATAGCATGCAAGTTCTATGGACTTTCACCAAAGTGTCCAAATGACGTGAACAAACCCACTGAAGCAGTAGGTTCATACAGGTCTCTGGTGAGGCTCCACGAAGGAGAAGAGAGGGTTCCCGTACCATGTCCTCCAACAGTGTGCTCCTCCATGTGTCTGGTGACTGAGTCCATATAGACACACTTCTGACGCCACCATTTGTCCTTGCTGTCAAACACCACTGGCCTGGAAAGCAGCGAGAGAGGACATCCACCATATTCAAACATCCTTCCTTACTTCCTTCATTGAGGCTACCAGCAAGTTGCCCTGACAGAGTTGAGTAGGTGAAGCCATACTGCTTTCCCCTATCTAACTATATTTTATACTAAAAAATGAAAGGGGAAATGACATGGCTGTGTCAATGTTCATATGAATGGATCTAATCCCAGAGAAGAGAGAAGTGGGCCTATTGCTCCCTCTAGAGGTGACTGAGAGTCTAGAGGACTTATGCTCAAAATACAGACATTACCTTGGCGCAGTCTTCTGGAGAGTTTTTGGGTTGCTTGGAACCACCACCACTGACCTCACCTGAACATGGCAACAAAGAGCAATAACAACAAAACTGAAATCCACACAAGACCGATACAGCGATATCCAACCAATGAGTGATGCATGCCTAACAAATTGTTGAGTATGGGTGGTCCAAGAATACAAAATAGTGGTTTTTGTAGAATTACAGTACAGGCCAAAAGTTTGGACACACCTTCTCATTCAATGCGTTTCCTTTATTTTCATGACTATTTACATTGTAGATTCTCACTGAAGGCATCAAAACTATGAATGAACACATGTGGAATGATGTACTTAAACAAAAAAGTGTGAAATAACTCTAAATATGTCTTAGATTTTAGATTCCTCAAAGTAGCCACCCTTTGCTTTTTTATTGTTAATAAAATAAAAATTTGTTGTTGTTAATAAAATATATTATAATAATATTAAATATATATAATAACATATTATTAACACATATTATATTTAATATTATTATTATATATTTTATTAACAACAAAAAAGCAAAGGGTGGCTACTTTGAGGAATCTAAAATATAAGACATATTTAAGAGTTATTTCACACTTTATTGTTAAATACATAATTCCTATGTGTTCATTCATAGTTTTGATGCCTTCAGTGAGAATCTACAATGTACCAAATAGTCATGAAAATAAAGGAAACGCATTGAATGAGAAGGTGTGTCCAAACTTTTGGCCTGTACTGTACATCTTTCTGAAATTAAGACAATGAATAATATGGCTGACCCCTCATAGTCCCCTCAGACCTCTTACCTGGACCTGGAGTGGTAAGGTGGTCTCGTAGCTGCTCTCTTCACACCCGTGGACCGAACTAAGCGTGGATTCCTCCCCCTCTCCCTCTCCTTTCTCCCCATCGAATACACCAGGTGCCTCTGAGGCAATACAAACTGAAGACTCAAGTAGAGGGGCCCCAATAGACGACACCTCTCCAGCAGTGCCCTCCAAGCCGTCAACAGAACCCTCCAGAGGGAACAGCGGAGCCCCCAATAAAGTACAAGACAGGTCATCCAAGCAGGAGAAATGTGTCTGAAACACCAAAGCTTGCCCCTTATTAGGCTCAGGACGACATAGGGTCTGCTTCTCCTCCACCCCCTCCGAGAGACCCGCCTGTGGCCCCTGCGTCACTTCCCTTTCCCTGACAAAAGGGCTGGACGTAGCCTGGGGCAGCAGGGGTGTCTCAGCTGGAGTGGTAAGGAGTGATAAGGTGGTCTCGTACTCGTAGCTGCTCTCTTCACACCCGTGGACCGAACTAAGCGTGGATTCCTCCCCCTCTCCCTCTCCTTTCTCCCCATCGAATACACCAGGTGCCTCTGAGGCAATACAAACTGAAGACTCAAGTAGAGGGGCCCCAATAGACGACACCTCTCCGACACATAGGGTCTGCTTCTCCTCCACCCCCTCCGAGAGACCCGCCTGTGGCCCCTGCGTCACTTCCCTTTCCCTGACAAAAGGGCTGGACGTAGCCTGGGGCAGCAGGGGTGTCTCAGCCTCAGACACACCCTTCCCTACCCTCAGTGCTTCCAAGTAAGACCTGGAAAAGTAGCTCCCATTATTCAGACCCTCATCCTGCTTGCCCGTCACCTCCTTACCCTCCAATTCTCCTTCTCTCCCCTCCTCAACTTCCTCACCCTGCTCCTTCTCTTCCACTTTCCGTGCACCCTGGGCCTTTGAGGGACTTTGACCCGGGGACGGATTGTCCTGGTGGCTGTCACGGGGCTTAAGGGAGCCGCCTAGAGCACGGAAGCGGTCACAGCTCTGAATGTAGGCATCGACCCCCTCATCGCTGTCACTATTGCTGTCAATGGGGCTCAGGCACATAATAGAGTCAACATCGACGTCAAAAACAGGACCAAGGTCCAGGGTGACATTGTCAGGATTTGACTCTGAGGTCTCTGGAGAGTCCTGTACCTCGGTGGGGGAACAGCCTCTTGGCACCACACCCTTCTCTCTACCATCTGCCTCCTCGTTGTTCCTGCTCTGAAGAAGCTCAGAGTCGTTTGGCGACACCGTTCGGGGCACAGTTGCTGAGGAGGCAGTGTCTATATCTGGTAGGGGGTCGCAGGAGTCTATCACACATCCAAGGTCTGGGGAGACAGACTTTGGAATACAGCAGGGCTTTTTGAACGGAGTCTCAAATGAGTCGTCATCAAGGCAGGAGTCATCCAATCGCCTCTTGCGACCTGTAGAGACATTCGCAATCTCTATTTTAAACAATGGATTGGAAGACATCCATGGGAGGTCTGCACTAGGATTACCGGTACTCAAATCAAGTTCGCTCGTTATCATTCTGGCATATACAGACAGCGGACGCAAGTGACCAATGTTACTACTGCCATCGCCGTCTGGTCTCTGCCTACCAAGCCTATTGAAGATGGACTCATAGGGCTGGCTGGCCTTCTCCATCACTCACAGATCAAATGGCTAGTTAGAAACCCGCTTCCACAGTCCTAGAGGAGTACAAGGTTGAAACAGTCAAATGCATGACTCCAAATAGGTAGCGTTCATGGGTTTATTTCACTGTAGCTTGCTAGCCTGCTAAGCAAATATGACTGTCTGGCGCCAGAATAAGGCGACGAATTAACGACAGCTAGCTAGCTATCTACATTTCATGTTATTTTAGTCAGTTTAACATTGTTATCGAACAAATGAGCCAGATATGAAACCTAACACCAGGGTTACCTGGATGAAAGGTGTAAAACCCTCTGGTCTGGATCAAACTAGCTAGCCAACAACCTGCTGTCCTGTAGCCGCTAACTGTTAGCGGCTAACACACCGCGGTCTCTAGTCTCCCCTCCCCCATAGGAGGGAAATATTCCTCCATCGTTGACTTTTGGTTGAACTTCCATTGCATATCCGAATAATAGGTGTAATTGTAACTGAATAATGGAACTTCATGTCAAATATATTGCTATCTAGCTTGTAAACTCACCACTTGTGTGACGAACACAGACCGTTGTCTTATGGTCAATGTCGGCGAAGGTCGTTTAGGTCACGTCATTACAGTGCGGCTGGTCGCGCAATTTGGGATATGGCTTTTTTTAATTAATTTTTTTATGATTAATATTATCCAAACAAAGACAATGACCAAATTTAACAAATTATATAACTACCTAACCATGACTGACGCTGGCTTTAAAGACAACCTAAAGACAAACTGTCATTATGACCAATCTGGCAGAATGAGTGTAGGTGTAGGCCAACGAAAGCTTAAATCAAACGTGTGTGTGTGTATGTGTGTGCAATACACAAATAAAAACAAATGTACTCTCACACAGATATGATACATACATTTTATTGAATTCAATGGGTGTAACATAATTACAAATTATTAAATTATTTTCAAACTGTAACAAAAATGTCAAAGACATTAACACTGAGACTTGACCTTAACTCAAACCCTCATGTCCCCATCCCAAGAAAATAAATGGCCAGAATGATGAGTAAACTAGCAAAATGTTAATCTGCACAAACAAGATTATACACAACATTGGTACATACAGGAGATTGATGGTTATTGTGACAAGTAATTTCCCCAACATTAAATTATGTGCTTTGGAGAGGGGTGAGTGGAGAGTGCAAAAATAGATCTTGCAATAGAAAAAAATAATAAGATTGTCTTCTTTACACACTCACACACTCTCTCTCACACACTCTCTCTCACACACACACACACACACACACACACACACACACACACACACACACACACACACACACACACACACACACACACACACACACTTTGTTAAAGCCTGTTTGCCCAAATAGGTTTAGGACTAGGCAGGTGATAGTCACCTTAAACATTTTTGGCATGTCTGAAGAGCATTCCAACTGGTATCTTTGAATCCATCACCAGTGGAGTTGTCCTTTTGAGCAGGTTACAGCTCCATGCTCCATCCATAACCACAAGAGCAGCCTAGGTTCTGAGACTAACACTGACAGGGATCTTTTGAGCTTTGTATCCACTCTTTTATGTCTCCCTGAATCCCTCAACTGCTTCTTCACCAAACATGTGATATTGTATATCATAGCTTCATGTCTATCAGTTTCTACATACATACATACATACACACATACATGGATTTTGTGTGCACACTACACACACACACACACACACACACACACACACACACACACACACACACACACACACACACACACACACACACAAACAAACATACTAGTACATATAGGAGGAATAGAAAAAAAAATAGGCGGTTGACTGTAACAAACATCAGATGACTGCATGTTTAAATAAGAATCGCAAACAAAACTGTCTATATTGCTTTGGTCTGAGTTCTGGAGACTCTCGGCTCGGGTTGGTCTCAACCGGTGAGTTCAGACATTAACAACCACAGCCCCCCAGATGGTGTCACTGAGAGCACTTGCAGGGAGGACACTGCTTTCACCTGCATCCCCTCACTGCCTCCCCCACTGCTCTCACACATCTTCCTCCACCTCTCCTCCCTCCTTCCCTCACTCTCTCTACAGTGGCTATAGGCCCTTAGAACCCGAACATGTCGTCTTTTTCGGCAGGGTCTGTGTCCGCTTTGTCCCAGTTGCCTGGAGACAGGCACTCTTCAGTGTTGAAGTCCTGAGGATTTACCCCAATGTCCAGGACCTGGGGGTTAGTGCGAGACTCAGCGAGTCTGGAGGAAAAAACAGAGAGACGTTTCAGTTACTTTCATATTACATTGTACTGCTTTGGAAAATGTTCACAGTGCTTAGTCATGCCAATTAAACATTCTGCCTAAAGAAACCGTTGGAGACCATCAATTAGCAAAGTTGTCATGCCTCACACAGGTCAGACTCTCTCAACACATTACGGCTACCACGGCAACACCACTCTGCTCACCATGACATCACTCAGTCAGTGACGAGGCAACAACAGGGAACGCATGGCTGATGACGTGAGGCGGAAAAACACACAACAGTATTCATGAGGACATGGACACAATGAGAAACACAAATGAACAAGTCAGCAGAGAACCCTGCCTCATGAAGCAGAGAGCTTATACTCTTGAGTTCCATCAGATGGGTACTTTCCCCTCTTGGTTTGAGACACCAGCGGTGTGACAGGGTTCTGAGCTATGGTCATGAGATGATGCTCCTACAAGGAGAGATGTGACACTACAGGTGTTGAAATGTCAAAAGGAGGCTGTGGCCTACACATCCATGTCCATGCTCAGACAGATGGGCTGGGTTTGGTGGGTATGGTGAAGGGGGTGGGGACAGCATCATAGAGGTGGTGACACTGCTCATCCAGCAGATCATGTCATTACCTGAGTACGATTCAAAGCTATCCAGACTGCGGCTGGGGGGGTGCAAAGGAAATATCAAAAGTCAGACAGCTTAAGTTAAATAATAAACACCAGTCATAAAAAGGTGAATACTCCCACCCTTCATTACGGATCGACTATCAGGAACACAGGATTACCACATGCAGTTCCCTTCTGATGCCAGCCGATGGCACTACAGTCCTTTATGTGTTTTAGCAATTTGTATTGAAACATTGAATAGGGCCCTTGGGCACAACCTTGCTTGATCATGGCATTGTTTATTGGAATATAAAGGGGGGAATACGGTATACAGGAATTTAAGGAAAAGGCTAAGGTGACCAAGCAGCTCTCAATCACACCGGAAGAGAATATCGGTACCTTAGAAGCTCCATTGTTGCTAGAAATAGATCCCCCACCGAGGGTGGGACACTTTTGATTTTCTTTTCTCTAGGGAGCAACTGAAGTCAGAAGCTCTGAAGATGGGAAACCTTTGCTGCACAGCAAGTCAATTAGACTGGAGACTAATAAGTAAAGTAAATTTGAGCTCTCAGAGTTCTGCTTATGAGTACTACCCATTGTACCAGCCACTGCATGTTTGGAGGTATAAAAGCCTAGCTGCCAATAACCTGCCACTTACTAAGAGGTCCTTTTACTCAAACTCAGGGGGAAAATCTGACCTTACTTCACCCCATTCCCTTGGGGGTTAGGGAGGAAGAAACAAGCATGAGCAACAAAAACCACACCCTGTCAATACAGAGGAGGACTAGAAATAGCACTGTCTAGAGAAGCTCACAAGTTCCTTTTGTGTCATCTGTCTGTTTTTTGTTTCTTTTTCTTCCAAAATCCATACGCAAACTGCTTCTCTGGGCTGGTTTGAAAAGTGCAGTAAAAGGCTGGCGCCTCAATGTCTCCTCAAGTCATGAAGAAGCACACATTCCACACTGGTGGAGCACATAAACTACAGGCATTCAACTCTAACAAAAGGAGATGTAGGTCTTCAGTCTCCAACTCCAATCGGACACAAGCACAGACAGTTAAGTCATGCCTGGCCATTAAGGTCAGCCCTCCTATGGTGATGAATGAAGACTAATCAGCCTCCAGCACAGCTCAACACCCTCCCACTTCAATAAAATAAAAAAAACTGACTGCAGGTCTGTAATCAGCTTGCTTTGTGTGACAAAAGGATTGAACCAGATCCTCTGCCTCCTAAATTTCTTTCAATTAGGGCAATCTGCTGGCGGATACACCGCCACTTGTTCTCGGAGCCTCCTCGTTAATCAGGGCGGCGGTGATTAACAGCGCAGGGTGTAATTACAGCGTGTGCAGACAAATAATCATCTTATAACAGGGGCTAAAACGGCCTCTTAGTGCTTGGTTACAGCCGTACAGTGTCTCTGAAGCAGCATTGAAACGCAGCGCTGTGAGAAATGAAAGGACTGATGGGAGCTGAAATAGTCTTATGTTACTGTGTGGTGGGAATGTAAACAAAACCATTTGGGGAGTCGCATTTCAACTTTACAGGAGGACCATGGGGAATTAGCAAATGGGAAGTCATCAAATCAACCGGAGTCTTGACTGCTTTGATCTCTTTGAGAGTCTGTTTAGTTCAGAATGAGCCTTGAAGAATCCCAATCTACAAGACCACAGACTATGCATTCTATTGCTCTGTCAACCTTGAAGCTGCCAATTGCGTACCTCTAAAACAACCACTCTGTGTGTCTCTAGCTTTATTCAATGCATTATTTCCACCTAAGAGTTGACTGTTAAATCCTTGTACTGCACGTGTGGGCCTCGACAGCGGCAGAGGCAGCAGATGGGGGAGCGTGGTGTCGGCTCAGGCCTGTAAACGGAGCCCCGTCTCTGGGCTAGGAGGGGGGCAGCGCAGCGGTAAGACAGATGGAGGGAGTGGCCGTGTTTACGATGAGACCAGCCCTAACCATAGGGCTATTTCGAGAACAGCAAATGGGCACTGCTGTACTGTGTAACAGAGCAGCACTGGAGAAGACAGATCAGATCCCTCACCTTGAGAAAGCTTCATCCAGACCATCCTCCAGCTCCTGCCAGACACAACACACAGATAGCAGAGGTCAGTGAGAGAAGACCATGTTGATGGCAAACAAGTAAACAAGGTTTGTTTCCCAAGTCTTTACGAAGGTATGACCTCCATGAAGTTAGCAACAGTGAACAATAATAATAATAATAATAATAATAATAATAATAATAATAATAATAATAATAATAACCCATTTTATTTAGAGCAGCTATGAACAGTCTTAGTTATGAGCAGCTAAAAGTCAGGGTGCACACGCACACACCCACACACACACACACACCTCAACCATACCCTTTAGTACATCCTTGCAGGCTAAAAGGAGCCCCCCACACCCTCTCCTGTTATGTGGACCACCTGACCAGGTTATTTACAATGATCCATTGTGCCGAATATAACTCACCCCACCAGCACTATACACAGTCTCTACCTAAGAATACAGCATGTTTGCAACCAGGAGTTCTGCCAAATCACTATTGTTATCCCTATACAGTACAACCTACTGCACATGTTCTCTAGGCCATACAGCTAGCTACAGCTGAGTGGGGCATGACCCTGCGGGCCTTGTACAGAGGCACAACCGAGAGTATACTGACTGGGTGCATCACTGCCTGGCATGGCAACTGCACTGCCCTCAACCGCAGAGCGCTACAGAGGGTGGTGCAAACAGCCGAGCGCATCACTGGATGTAAGCTTCCCTCCATCCAGGATATATATGACAAACGGTGTGTCAGCAAAGCCTGGAGGATCATCAAGGATCCCAGCCACACCAACCACAGGCTGTTTGAACCGATGCCGTCCAAAAGGCGAGGCCTCTTCCGGAGCCTCAGGGCCAAAACTCAGAGGCTAACCAGCAGCTACTTCCCTCAGGCGATCAGGCTCATGAACAAGCCCACTGTTGACAATTGACTATCTTCCCCAAGCACACCCCATGTATACGAACTACGGAAACCTTATGCTCACAGCCACTTCACTACTTAACTATCTATTATTACTAGTTGCACCATTACTAGTTGCAACTAGCGGACATAACAACCATGTCACAATTTAACACCATTGATTACAAGACCCTAGATAAAATCATGTCACGTCTTAAACCATCCACCTGTGCCCTTGATGTCCTGCCAACAAGCTTTTTTAAAAACATATTTAGCTGCATGGCAGGCGAACTAATACAAATAATTAACACCTCCCTTTCATCAGGAATCTTCCCTGAAGCCCTGAAAACTGCAGTTATTAAGCCTCTACTAAAAAAGAACGGCCTAGACCCATTTGTACTAAACAACTACAGACCCATATCAAACCTTCCCTGTACAGGAAAAATTATTGAAATGGTTGCCCACGAACAACTTAGCAATTATTTGACCCTAAATGATCTCTTTGATGACTTTCAATCAGGCTTTCGCCCCCTACATAGCACTGAAACGGCCCTTATTAAGGTCCTTAATGACATTCGCGTAAACACAGACTCCGGAAAAATCTCAGTTTTGGTACTACTAGATCTTAGTGCTGCCTTTGACACTGTAGACCATGACATTCTAATAGATACACTAAAAACCTGGGTAGGACTTTCGGGCACTGCCCTAAACTGGTTTAGATCCTACCTACAGGACAGAAGCTACTATGTCTCCATTGGCAACTTTGTATCTGACCAAATTAAAATGACATGTGGGGTTCCCCAAGGGTCAATCCTTGGCCCCCTTCTATTCAATCTCTACATGCTTCCATTGGGACACATCATAAAAAAGAACAAAATTGCGTACCACAACTATGCGGATGACACTCAAATCTACATAGCCCTCTCACCGATCGACTATAGTCCCATTGACAATCTCTGTAATTGCATTGAGCAAATAAACGCCTGGATGACACAAAACTTCCTCCAACTAAACAAGGACAAAACAGAGATAATTGTATTTGGTGCACCTGACAAAAGATCGAAAGTCAGTGCAAAACTTCTTCTCTCTCTCTTCACACTAAAAAACAGGTCAGAAATATTGGTGTAATTCTAGACTCCGATCTAAACTTCAACAGCCACAAACTCGATAACTATATCAGCCTACTATCACCTGAAAAACATAACAAGAATGAGAGGTTTCATGTCCAAGCAAGACCTTGAAAAACTCATCCATGCATTTGTTTCGAGTAGACTTGATTAATTAATTAATTAATTAATTAATGGTCTACTAACAGGCCTATCTAAAGGAGCTGTTCGTAAATTGCAGCTCATCCAAAACGCCGCTGCTAGGGTCCTAACAAAAACAAAGAAATTTGAACACATTACACCAATCCTGAGATCCCTGCACTGGCTACCAGTCTCTCAGAGAATTGAATTCAAAATCCTCCTAATTACATACAAATCACAAAATGGTCTTGGACCAAAATACATATCAGATCTCCTCCCACCCTATATTCCCGCAAGGTCCCTAAGGTCAGCTGAGACAAATCAGCTAATAATTCCAAGAGTAAAAACAAAACACGGTGCAGCAGCTTTCAGTCACGCTGCTGCATGCTCCTGGAACAAACTCCCTGAAGAAATCAAACAGGCCCAAACCCTTAAAATATTTAAATCTAAGCTAAAAACCTTAATGTTTTGCACCAGTTATGATTAAACACAAACACTTCTATCAATGTCTTTTTTCCATTAACTATTGTCTTTTTAAATGTTTTATCTATTTACTTCTTATATTTGCTTTTATTCATTGTAATTTTTATTTTCTTATGCTCCTCTTGCTGTATTTTTAAATAATGCATGTAAAGCACTTTGAATTGCCCCTGTTGTATGAAATGTGCTATACAAATCAACTTGCCTTGCCTTGCCTAGTGTATCCTGTCTTACCTGTACTTGTCACTTTTATTTTGTATTACACCTATTGTTTTTTTGTCACTTATTGTCTGTAATACTGTGACTTTTTTTTATCTTGAATTATGCCTATTGCCTTATGTCTTGTGCTGCAATGCAATGTCAGGAACCGAAGCCTAAGAATTGTACTCTCTTACACTCGTGTAATGTTTAACAATAAACTTGAAACTTGAACTTGAAACTTGAGTGGTGCTATAGAGCTAGCTACAGCAGAGTGGTGCCCCTCTGTCTCTCTTACCCATACAGTATTGTTGTTGTCTGTGGCGTGGTTGTGCACTATAAAGGGGTCAGGTTCGCTCTCCATTGTCCCAGAGTGGACCAGCGCCACGTTGGCCCCCTCTGCCAGGTCCAGAAGATTCCCTGTGGCCACTTCTGAAACAGAAGAACACACGCTCATGACCCACACTGGATGGATCACTGAGACCAAGAACACAATGTCTAAACATTCGACTTTCAAGCATTCTGGCAAAGTCTTGCCTAACGGGTATGCAGGCTTAGTTCAGTAAATGTTAGTGCATGCAGAATCATGTATGGCTTATGGGCATCTATGTTCGCTCTAATACGCATTTACTCTCACGAACATGCTGCACGTCCATGCGGTTGCCTGCGACTCGACAGTTTAACTGGCAAGGTAGTTAAGTCCCACGGCACAGCAAAAATCTCAATGATGGATTTTCACTGACAGAGAATTAACCACTAAATCCAATGCCATATCAGTAATTAGCATACATTCCTGATCAAATGTTTTTATAGCATGCGTCATGCTCCGTGATTTCGTTCACTGCACCGCTGACTCTAGGCATACCAAAAACCGGGTTAAGCTTTAGAAAGAGTGACCCATCTGTAATAGGCTAAACTAATCAGTATTGGATTAATGATCATACTTCCTATACAGTATTCAACTCGTTTTAAATCATGAATTAATCTAGCTTGAATGCAAAACCCATTTGAAGCCCAGGCAAGCTACAAAGAAGTTGTATGTTTTTTAAATGATAAATGTCATCAATTATTATTGCATCATTTGTAATATTGGAATGTATATAGAAGTTATGATGCTGTTTAACCTTTATATGGCCTTAGGGTCGTCTCACTGGATTTGCACAGAATTTCCGATTGACGTCAATGCAAGATTTAGACAAATGAGGGCGTTATGCAGGTATGTCTCAAGTTAGGATTCCACCTATTGAGAGTGTTTATAGTAGAGCAACCTGGTACATTTGATACTGATGCGGGTAAGAGACACCCTCTCTACTTCTCTGTTATGTTTTCCTACAGAGTGGGATTTAATGGTGGAGAGGTGTGTGTGGGGCGGGGATGATAGGAGATTGACCTCTGACCCCTCCTCATGGGATTAGAACCCTATCTGAGCTGTGTGTGTGTGTGTGTGTGTGTGTGTGTGTGTGTGTGTGTGTGTGTGTGTGTGTGAGACAGGACTGTTTAGGGGTTCTGTGTTAGTGATGAGTGGAGTACTTATGAATATGGATGGCCTGTCTGGGAAGTGTCTGGTAGCTGTTGGTCAAGACAGTTGACTGTAAATGTGTGAGGGCATCTCATTTATCTCTCTCTCTCCTTTTCCAAATCCCCCTCATCTCTCCATTACCTCTCTTCTGCATCCCACACCAAGCTCCTTTGGAATCAACCAAAACTCTCTCTCTCGGGCCAATCAGTGTAATTTCGTAAATGTCTCCCATTTATGGCAAGACACATCATTCACGCAAGTTTCATCAAAATTGGCTTACAAAACAAATCATAATCGCCGCTCTCCAATTCCATCGGTGGGGGACAATAAAAGGGAGAGTGGCTGAAAGAAGAGGAAGAGTGAGGAGAT
Source organism: Nansenia antarctica (assembly GCF_963989245.1). NCBI lineage: Eukaryota > Metazoa > Chordata > Actinopteri > Argentiniformes > Microstomatidae > Nansenia > Nansenia antarctica. Next base: position 43,761,183 of record NC_137674.1, read on the forward strand.
GGAGAGAGAGAAAGGGAGTGGATGGAAAGAGAGAGACAGGAAACCCAAGAACAGAATTTGAAGAACAAGGAAGAGGAAAAAAGGAAGAGATGGGCAGCAACAGGAGCACATGGTCAAAACATGGAGAGAGGGCGGTGCCCTGCTTCATCAGAAAGGAATGCTGTTAAAAGAGAAGATGTTACAGATGAGAGAGAGAGAAGGATGAACACAAGAGAGAAAGAGGAGAAAGAGAGAGGCAATGAACAAGGACAAAGAACAGATGAAGGAGTGTGTGTGTGTGTGTGTGTGTGTGTGTGAGTGACAATACAACTTCATCTTGATAAGAAATCTAATGCTTTCTAATGCTTTTCAGAAGTTTTGAGAAGTAGTACCACCTTACTCCACTCCATGTGTTCCCAGTCCCTAGTATAGTGAAATGTATTGTATGGACGTGTGCAGTCGTTGTTTACCGTTAACATTGACATGACAGTAAACAGAATCAAACACACAAAGACCATTATGGGGGTTCATTACCCCCACCCTTCCTTAGTAACCTCCTAATGTATGTCATCATCACAGCCATCTGTGGATTGTCACTTAGGAATAAGTGGCTATGGAATAACCTCCTGACACACACAACTACACACACACACACACACACACACACACACACACCTCACCAAGGAGAGATGAGGCTGCTGTAATAGGATCATCTCTAATGGCTAGTCGCAGCTGTTTAACAGTAGTGTGTATGTGTATGTGTGTGTGTGTGTGTGTGTATGTGTCACAGATGCCTCTCTTTCTACTGGTCAGGCTGGTGCTGTCCCTTGAGAAGGAAAGGTCAAATCTCACTAAGTTCTAAGCGGTCTGATCATCGGCAAACCACTTTCTGGGAGCTTCTCTCCCAGGCCTCCATTATCCTTAGGTGACCTTTTCCCCATAACACTCAGGCCCCAAAAGAGGAAGGGCTCATAAATGATCGACTCAGCTCTAGCAGCAGTTCCCCTCCACTCCCTCTCTCCATCAACACTGCCTCATTGACATTTACGGCATCTTCCCTTTCACTAAGAAAGCAATTATCACTGGGTGATTAGTCATCTGATCTGTCTGTTTGACACAGGGGGAGGATGCAGGACTGGGGGTTGAGGAGTAGGGACTGGGCACTGTCTGGCTGCCTGCCCCAGGGAGTGAGGGGCAGACTAGCGGTCAGGGCTATCGGATTGCTGGTCCCTCAGCGCACAAGGCAGCCTGGCTAGGGATGCTACATCCCTTCAGCAGAGGAGACTAGACACACACACAGAGAGAGAGAGAGAGAGAGAGAGAGAGAGAGAGAGAGAGAGAGAGAGAGAGAGAGAGAGAGAGAGAGAGAGACACACACACACACACACACACACACAGCTCCTGTGACAGACAGGAAGCTGGTGGAGAGGAAGAAGGGGGGGTTGAGGTATCGTGTCTCATGTCTGATGAATAAAGCAACATAGTTCCCAGGAACATTGCTGTCAGCCTCCCAGAATACAAATGGAATGCTGTCAACAAGAGTGAAGGGTGTACTGAAAGGCTCCCTGATGAACTCCTCAACCCTACCCTCACTCGCTCATCCCTCTGCTTGACCCACAACCACTTTTCAGGACAGCCAAAAGTAAAGCAGGGACGGTGCCAATTCCATTCCGCTTCTAAACCTCTTCATTACAGAAAACTCTTTCCAGGGCTATGGATGACACAACATTTTTTTTGCACCAGAAAAGGATGTCCAAACCACTACAGAAACGCTCCTGATGATCCATTACCAAACCCATGTAAACAAGAGTGTCCATTGAGACTTCTGCTCTGGCGGGGGGGCCACCTGGACAGGTGAAAGGGGGGGGGGCATAGAGCTAAGCTGATGCTTCTAGATGTTTATAGGTTGATCTGTGTTACAACGTGCGCCCCCACCCCATGGACAAGGGGAGGACAGAGGGACAGTGGTGTGCCAGAGGTAGAGAACAGTCGTCATATGGATACTAAAGCAAATAGGACACAGACCACCAACTGCAGGATTGATAGGAAACAGTGATACAGGCCTCAGAGAATGTCTTGGCTCACTGGAACAGGAACCATGTGGCCAAGGAATGTAGGCTCCTCATGCTTCTAAAACAAACACTACTTCCTGTGGTTTGGACGGCTACCGTCAAGTGTCCGGGGGAGCAGGTCACTTTCCACATTCCTCTGAGAAAATCAGATTCTAACAAGACCCGTATTACCAGTAGTTCCTGTCATACGGATCGAGCCTGAGCGAGAGCATCCTGAAGAGCATGTGGAAAACCATCTCTGAGAAGTGTAGGTGACGACGCGTCATCTCCGTGACCATCTCAACCTGACCCAGAGCTCCAGGGGTCTGGATCTTGACAGTCCCAGAAGCCAGGACCAAGAGATATGTTGAAACAGCGTTCAGTATGTATGCTCCCAGACTCTGGAACACCCTACCAGACTGACCAAAACTCAGGAAACATTTAAATGAGACCACAAAACGTATTTATCCAATCTCACCTTTTAAATCTCTGCTATTATTGTTGTTTTATTTATTTCTATTGTTATTTTATCTTCATTTTTGTTTGATCTCTTTTGTATCTCTATTGTTGTTTTATTTCTATTATTATTTTATCTTCCTTGTAATCTGTAAAGCACATTGTGTCACATTTTTGTGAGAAATTAGCTACACAAATTAAGTTTGATTTGATTTGGATGTCTTGTCAGTCTAGCTCCAGAGCGGTCACTACAGCGGTTCTTATGGTCTCTGGGAAGATCAGCACTATGGCAGACTAGAGGAGTGCTTGCTTTGAAAGTAAGTTGGTGATCATTCATCATGTGTCCATGACTACTGTACCAAATTTGGGTAACAACAGATTCTTACTGAGGGTGAAGCCCCGATAAGGCCTGGATCATGACCTTCACGATGATCAGCATGTCATTGTGTATAGTTCGACATCCCTAAATCGTTCAAGGGTCATAGTGTACGTGAGTGACGTGACTCACCTCCTCCCTTAAGACTGCCGATGCTGGCGTTGCTGTCCGACTGGGAGCTGCCGGCTCCTTCTCCGTCGGAGCCAGACTTCACTCGCTTCTCCTTCTCTGTGGGGGAGAGAGAGACAAGAAAACTGCTGTCAGCAAAACAAACAACAACTCATCAGAAGTTTGTAGACTGGGTGGGTGGGGGTAAAAGATGAAAACATAGTGGTGCTTTGGCAGAGGAGAATGTGTTTGCCTACATTCACTGGAAAGGTGTGTGTTTGTGTCTAGCCAGCAGTGTTTGTAATAATATGTGTAAAATAATGTGTATCAGTTAAGCAGACAGCCAAGCTATTGAGATTCCAACAATGATAACATATCCAAAATTATATCTAAAAAAAGATTTCAACATGCAGAGTTAAACATGCTGCAGGAGCCAGCAACAAACAGTTTAACAGCTTCACTTGAACATGGCAATCAGTGACCAGAACATGTAAATAAGCCAGAACCAAACAGAACCCAGGTCTGCCTCAGGACCCCGCCAAGCAGTTTCTCCTCTGCTGTAAAAAGAACCATCTGGGTCGCATGGATAAAACCTCCCTCCTCTCTGAACACTCTCCGGTGAGAGTGGGGTTTGAGTTGCAGAGGCAGAGCACTGGACCCTGGGAGACAGACTTCATAGAGAGAGAGAGAATGCTTTTCTACTGTTAATCTACTGTCCATAGGCATGTTCCTGTTCCCCCGTCCCAAGCAGAGGGTGTCTAAGTGACCACACACAAACACGTGTACTGTAGATATGCACAGCTCATGGCTACTTCCAGTATGATAATGCACCAGGTCACAAAGCAAAAGTCAGCTCCAAAGTCAGCTCAAACTAGAATCTGAAAGGAATGTTTCCAATATCTTGTGGAATCAATGCCACAGAAAATTGAGGCTATTTTGAGAGCAAGGGTCAAAATAAAGTGCTCAGTGAGTGTAGTTGCTCACACACGCGCGTGGCTGAGGCCCTAGAGCTAACGCCGTATCTGGGCAGGTCTGATCATTCTTCAAAGGCTGTCTGCATGACCTACTGTAACTAATGTTTCCATTACCGTCAGTAAGATAAAAAAAAAAGCACATCTCAGGTCGTCCCTTAAGGGCATTGGTTACATTAAGTTTTTTTTTTTATTATTCCATTGCCATCTTAGAGCTGGAGTATCAAAAAAAATGCATCCCCATTTCCCCAGGAGAGCCAAGGTGACTGAATGTGGGCTGGATTCCAAACGATTGGCGGGGTCACTGGATAGCCAGACAGGGTGGGAGAGTGCTGCCAGACAGACAAACAAACTCCCAAAACTGACAACGGGGGTGGGGGGGTTGTAAGTTCAACATCAAAAGGTATCTGTGCTGTTTACCGTGAATGCACTTCAGCAAATCAACATCTCTAATGCATATGAGAGCAACTGTACTATAGAGGAGGATGTGGGTGAGGGACACAGTATAGAAGAAACATCACAGTGGGGGTGGTGTGTGTGTGTGTGTGTGTGTGTGTGTGTGTGTGTGCATGAACAGCAAAGAGACACCCGCCGCGTTGTTCCTACCCACAATCCTCAGGGGGGCCTTGTAACTCAGAGAAGACTCAAAGCTTCTTAGTTCTAACTTCTTTCTTTACCGCAGGAGAACAAGACAACTTCCTTTGAACCCAACACCCCACCCCCAACCGCTGCGCTCTCCTCTACTCCCTCATCAGCTACATTGTGTTGAACAAGCCCAGGAAATCAGAAGGGTTACTAGCCTCATGGCTCCCAGTAAACTAGGAGGAGAAACTGAGGGAGGAGAAACTGAGGGAAGAGGAACCGAGAGAGAGTGATGGAAAGAGAGCGAGAGAAAGACAGCGAGAGATAATGAGAGAGATGGAGAGAAAGCTACAGCAGAGAAGAAAAAAAAGACTGCACTCATAATTTGTAGCTTTAATATTCATTTCGTAGACGCAGCACCCCCTCCGCAGCCTTGATCTCCTGGAAATAATAAAATAATAAAATGGAAATGCGTCTGAATTGAAACGCCATCAGACGTGGGGAAACACAGCCTCCTGTCCAAAACGCCAGAAAGACATTGGAGGGAGGGGAAGGCGGTGTGGAGGAGGGCTGAATAAATCACCTCTCCTTCACTCTCTCACTGAGACAGGATCACAGGCACCGAGCTGTCAGAGGTCGGAGCTGAGAACCTGCTACCATGGTCACACACTCTCTCCCACCTCTCTCTCTCCCTCCATCACACACTCTCACTCTCTCCCTCTCCTTCACCTCCCTCCGTCCAGAAAGAGACAGAGACACTTTACAAGGGACTGAAGCTCCAGGAGCCAGGGACTAGACTGAGAGCCACAAAGTGCATTTAGAAATGAATACTACATTTACATTCCTAAATGTACAGGCTGTATTTTGCCTTCACTTTTAGTGGTTGACTCCACTGAATCTTAATAAGACGAGAAATCATTTTTGGCTCAAAGAGCCATGAACATGACATCCGGTTGTAAAAAAGGTGGTGTGTGTGTGTGTGTGTGGGGGGGGGGGGGTTCTAAGGCTGCCTATGAAGAGATAGGTGTGTTTTGCTCCTAGCAAGGAGAAAGAGCTGAGTATGACATGCCAACTCCCACGTGTGTGTGTGTGTGTGTGTGTGTGTGTGTGTGTGTGTGTGTGTGTTGCGGTACAGTACAGCACACGCCCCAGGAGATCTCATTTCCATACAAGTCATACATGCAGTAAATTACATACATGCTCTGCTGACCTGTGGGAAACTCCTCCTGCCTTACACAATCGCTTTCAGTGTGTCCATTGTACTCTACGCACACCTTCAGCTGTAGGCTACACACCTTCATCTGTAGGCTACACACACCTTCAGCTGTAGGCTACACACACCTTTATCTGTAGGCTACACACACCACCATCTGTACACTACACACACCACCATCTGTTCGGAGTGTGTATCTTCTGAGTAGAACATAAAGCAGACTGGACATCTCTGTCTGTACATATACTGACACACACACTGTATACTCGACAACACAACTCCAAACATCTATTTAGTTAAAATATCTAGTTAGCTAGTAGCTACAATGACATATTTCTATACATACTGTATACTCTACAACAAATATATGTATAGTAGCGTGTACGTTAATTAGGGAGCTACAGTGAATATACAATTAAATGTTTCTATACAGCTAGCAGTACAGTTCAATTGCAGCTCCTCCACTCCTAACTGCCGTTCTCACGGTGAGCTGTCAGCGCCGCGCAGGAAACAAGGGAAGACGTAGCTGAGCCGTCCCACCTAAGCCCCAGGCTCCCCCCGGCTTTCCCTCAACCCCTGTCAATATCCACATCACTCATTAACCGCAGAGGTCTGCCCTTCAATAAAGCAGGCTTTACTCCAAAACCAAACCAGATGTCCCCTCTTCTGAGTTGCTTTTGAGACGACAGGCGAAACTTGTTTTAATCGATGGGAACATTCCTGCTGCTGACGTCACTGACAGGTGGGAGCGTCTGGTCTGGACAGCGCTCCGGTAATCTTCGCGTGTCACTGAGGGGTCAGGGCCAAGGCCGGGGAGGACAGGGAGGAGGTGGCGGAATTTACGGTGCCACATTGTAGAGGAGACCCGTGGAGGGAAAGGACTTGACTGTCCACTCAAAAGCTCCCATGCAGGATAGAGCTTCAGAGAGCAGCTACATGAGATGCATAAGAACAGGGGAGAATGGAGTGGGTGTCGTAGGAGACAATAGAGACAGGTGGAGGGAGCTGAAGGGTGAAAGAATGTGTGTGTGTGTGTGTGTGTGCGTGCGTGCGTGCGTGTGTCAGAAACAGAGGGGAGGGTGGGGGGGTGAGAACGGTTCCGCTCAGAGGAGATGAGGCATCCGTCACACTTCTCCGGTCGTCGGGGGCGACCATGCGTACCTTCTTTGGCTGCCTGCCAGAACTCAAACGCCACTCTGAAGGCCTGGGCCACTGTTAGCGTCACCGCCTGGGCCTGGGGAGAGAGAAGAGGAAGAGGAGGAGGGAGGAGAGAAAGACAGGGAGGGGGAGGGGGCGGGGGGGAGAGAGAGATAAACACACAACAATCACAAACTAAGGATGTAGGCTGAGAGGGCAATGAGGGGCAAAGGATAGAAACAGACAAGCGCACAGAAACGCACACACACACACGCACGCACACACACACACACACACACACACACACACGCTGTCTTAGTGGACACTATCTCAGGGAACAGAAACTTAGGTGTTGTCTCAAACTGCACAGTTGAACTTCTGCTCTTCATTCCAAGTTGTTGTTGTAGCTGGGAGGAAGTGGCCTCTGGAGCAGAGCGAAATTAGCCAGGGGAAGGAAAGAGAGGGAGTGGCACTCATTCACAAAACCCCCCTGGGAGGGGAGAGAGACCGCAGGCTCCCCTCCGGGCGCTGATGTCTTCCCCTCTATCTCTCTCTCTCTCCACAAACAAACAACTAACACACACACAGAGACACACACACACACAGAGACACACTCACACACACACAGAGACACACACACACACACACACACACACACACACACACACACACACAGTGACTCACCACTTTCCTCTTGGTACAGAGGTAGGCGTGACACTCCAGGGTCTCGTTCTGTTGACTTTGGACGATGTAGGCAAATACTTTGTCGTGCATCTTGTCGGCCGTGCAGTATGATATCCTGGGGAGAGGTTCACACACACCCTGCTTAATCACACTGTACAGAGCAGGCCTCAGTCAGGAGTGGCAATCATGCAACTTCATCTCCAGTAAGCCTTTAAGCCCGCCACCAATCTGATTTAGACCCTGAAATCTTTCATTTCCACACCACACCAAATAACCTAAGCCCAAAACACTCTAAAAAAAAGACCCCACACACACACACGCACACATGCAGACACACGCACAAAAACAATAGCATAGAGATGGAGAGCAACCAGACGATTTGCGATTTGAATTGAAGTGTAGAACATCTGTGTTTTTATCCCCTGTGACCCTCCATTGGTCTCCCTGATGAAGACCATGAGTTCCTGCGGTGTCCGCCCTAACACGCCCAGTGTTTTATCCTCTCTGGATTGGGTCGGGGCCTCTTTAAGTATAGGTCTGGTGTCTCCTTGTCTAACCGGCCATGTCACAGTGGGCCCCTGAAAACACTCTCTGCTCCGACGCATGTTCCCAGACATGACATCATCGCTGAGGTCATCACCCTGAGACCTGATTGACAGGTGCGTCAGGCAGTCAGGAGGGAGACCCAGAGCAGCGGCAGAGGGGTGGGGGGGGGGTTTATGAATGTTTGTCACCTGCCCTACTTTTTCAAACGGGGAACAGAAGAGATCAAACGTCTAGTTAACAGATGACTCAGTGCTCTAAAAATGCAATGTGTAAAAAAAAAAAAAAAAAAACGAATCTATAAACCCACAGCTGCACGCGGCGTCGCTCCCGAGATTTACAACAGATGTTGGGAGTGAGAGCGTTGCGGAATCAGATCCATTTCATTTACCCCCCGTCCATCTTCTGAGCAGATACCTCAGGAGGGGGACCGTGGTGAAGGACACCCCGTTTACTTTCTACTTAACGCCGCCGGGTCGCAGCTGGACAGGACGTGCGGAGGAGACAGGAGTGCCGCGTGAAGAGGGAGGAGGGACATGATTGTGATCTCGTCCTCAATCTGTCCTCCTCCACCCCTGTCCCTCTGGGGGGGGGGGGAGATCAAGGTCTTGACTGCGTCTCCAGATGGAACGCTGTGAAGCCCTGCTTCGTCTCTGCGTCTCATAAATGTGGTATCTTCAGCTTGGAGTGAAGTGATTCAAGCTTGGCCTAGACACGAGTAGCATTCTGTTTTATGTCTGTGCTAATGTGAGAATGGACGAGTGAATTAGGAGAACTTGAGAAGTGGACTGTATGTTGCTGTGTGATACCCTCGGGCAATCAGCTATCTTGGGAGGAGTGAGTGAGTGAGTGAGTGTGAGTGTGTGTGTGCATGAACACCCCGGGTGAAAGCTCAGACACACAGCTGTTGTAGAGGACTACTGAGAGTTGTGATTGATGTGACGCTCCTTCCCCACCCTCCTCCTTCCCCACCCTCCCTCCCTCCCACCTACCCTCCTTCCCTCCCTCCTCCTCCTCCTCCATTCTCCGCCTTGGCCCGCGCCTACCGCAACTCCCAGCACACTCAGCCTCTACATGACGGATGGGCGGGTTTGGAAGGGGGGAAAAACAACTTTTGTTTTACGGCAGATTGAAAAAGATCAACTGGGCTCGATGGAAGTCGGAATTCATTTAATATCTGGACGGCTCAGGTTAGTCAGAGAGAGAGAGAGAGAGAGCTATTTCCGGCACGTTGGTGATTCCTGTGTGAAAGAGAGGGGAGAGAAGGATGAGGACCAACCTGTATATGGAGATGTTTTCAATCAGCTGATTGGAGGCACTGTCGTAGAGAATGATCCCTCTCGGGGACACTTTCAACGTCACTTTCTGGAGCTTCTTGCCGCTGGCTTTGGCCTGGAGATGGTAAGGAGGGAGAGAGAAATTGTTATTCAAAATATTCAACCTTCACATCCTTGGGACACACTGACTATTGTTGCAGGTGTGCAGCTAAATGTTTTTTCACAGAACAAAAAACAACCTTCAACACCATCAGGCATTTATCAAGCACATAGCCAGCCAGCCAGCCAGCCAGCCCCCCCCCCCCCCCCTCCTCCCAGCCAAAACACATCTCCCTCTGAAAAAGGCCACAATGTATCATGCATTATACCGCAGAAACACGTTGTGGGCTGAACACTCCGAAAGAATGCGTCCGGTCCAGACCGAGGGAAGTGCTTCAGCCTCCTATGCTCAATCAAAGCAGTGCTAATGATATCCCTAGCACACACCGCCGAGACAAAGCAGCTCATTAGATTTCCATAACGCACACAAACACCACTCAGGAGGCTTAACGGAGGCGAGACACAGAGGCTCCAGTGGCACGTTCTTAAAAAGTGAGTGGAGAGCTCGGTAGAGCACGGAGAAGGACAGACGACTCGAGGCTATATCAATGTTTTTTTTAACGCTTGTTTTATTTACGTCGATAGTCCACTTCCTCTATGATTCGACAGGATAAGAGTACAAGTACACATAATTACATTTTTCAGGACAAGGTTAGTGTCCAGAGATGGACTCACACACGTCTGGTCCAATCAGAGCAGACACTGTGCATCTGTGGCTCGGGGCTGTGTACCCCCAATCAGCGCACTTAAACTTAATTAAGATGAAGCTGCCAGACTTAATAACAATAAGCCTTCCTCTGTAATAAACCTGCTCAAAAGTAATACAGCAGGTCACATCAAAACTAATTGCATCTGTTCTAAATGCCACCGTATGCCCGTGGCAAAGTGGCAGCAGGTTGCTCCTCATTGAAGGTCGAAGAAGGATGGAATTGAGAAACAACTAAATGGGATTGTGTCGTATTGTGGTGATGGGAGTGTTGTAATATATGGGATGGAACTAAATGGTACGCAGGGTGTGGCGGGGGAGGGCATTTGAAGGTGAGGTCTGTGTGGTTTGCTCACGGTGGCAACGATCCTCTTGACGGCAGCTGCAGACAGCTCCTCTCCTTTGGGCTGCTCCACCAGCGTGACGCCCAGGTACTTGAGCTGGAACACCATCCCCTCCAGCAGGGTCTCCCGCGTGTCTGTCCAGTTCTCTGGCAGCTCTATGGAGAAGGGAACACACACAGACACACACACACACACACACACACACACACACACAGACACAGACACACACACAGTGAGACGTGTCCCAACATCACCCCGACCACGTTCTCTTACTTACACAAGGTTTTAGTCTGACATCATCCAAATCATGGAATTTAGAATGGCGTGGCATTTCTAATGTTGTTCACACAAAGCTGATCGCCAGCAATTTCATAGTTCAAAGCTTTGTGGTTCAACGCTTTTGTAGGTCATTTCATTTCATCTGCTTCAGCTGTCATGCTGCCTCGCAGGCGAGCCCTCCGGCGGCTGATAAACTGTGCTCTGCCCAGCGGCTGAACATAACCTTTCACTCTGTCTGCTGCTCCCTCCTGTTGTCCTAACCGGTCTCTGAGGCCATGGGCCATCACTCTCCCACAGTCTTGGAGCGCAACCTTTACACTGGGCATCTATCCAACTACTGGGCAGAGACTGGAGGGACAATATGTGTGCTTTAAAGTACCTGTGAGGAGGGCACACTCCCAAGTAGCCTACAGTACATGTGTCTCCTGGTATCAAGCCTAACCAACAGAAAATGGAAATAACAAAACAAAACAAAAAGCCACGAGAATCAGGATACATTGTACTCAGAATGTTGGTTTCATTTAACATTTGAAATTGTCCTCGTTGTGAACTCATGTCTCTTCTATGTAACGATGCCATTCGGTGAGGCTAATCTAATATAGGCTAGCGATACTGTAGGAAGCATACAAGGCCTTCTATTTGTTTCATTTTAACTCAAGAATGGACTGGGAGAAGTTCAAGGACGATCTCTCTGCCTCTCTGTATCAGCCCAGAGCCCTGTGGCCTTTAGTCACAGGACAGAACAACACAGATACTCCCCCTCTCTGATCTCACACACACACACACACACACACACACACATACACACACACACAATGAGGGCATGTTCACTGTACACACACACACGCACACTCTAGTTGCACAGAATCTGAAGCCGTGCGTGACTTAACAGGATTTCAATTCACAGAGAGCCTTTAATCACCGTGTTCAACACCACCTGTGTAAATGATGGAGTCATTAATGAGCAGCCCTCCAGATCAGCACAGTTTATGAGTAGCAAAATCCATTCATGCGTCCAAGCTGAATGAGGAACTACAAGAGGCAGATTTCAAACTGGCTGCAACTCTGCTTCATTCATTTCCTTCCTAAAATCAGTGAACATGAAAACATCAAAAATTATGTTTCAGACACTAAAAGGCAAAAAAAATAAATAAATAATGATATTTGGAATAGGAGGTAGACGACATATAGGATTTTACTCCAAGGTTCCCCAAGGACTAGTATGCCATTTCCTGACACACACCACCACCCCCCCCCCCCCCCCCCTCCTCCCGGCCCCCCGGAATCTCTACACCTCATAAAACTTTTATGGACTAGTCACTTTATAGAGGGGCATTCACAGGCAGCAGGGTGGGCACCCCATTTTGTCAGTTAAAACACCACCGTGAGACAAGGCCACCGGCCCCCTTGGCCAGTGCTGTCCTCTCAAGAAGGACTCTGGTGTTCATTGACATTTCCTGTTGACCTTTGGGTCATCCGGATGGTAGCACCTGCCGTAGCGGCAGCCGTGTTCCTCATGGAGACATTCAGCCGAGTGTAAAAGGGTTAGGGAGGTTATCATAAACATGCTTACATATTCAAAAGCTGAAGCCAAGAAACATATACTTGGACGAGCAGCATAGACTAGCCTTGAGCCCTGTCCGGATGGCATATAAATTACCTGAGGACCTCTGTAATATTTTTTTTACCCTAGGACCCCAGTGATTTTAATGACCGATCCGGATGGATTAAAACATCTCGATGCATGTTTACGTTTCGGGTGCAAGCTGCCATTTAACATCACAGAAGAAGAAGCTGTTCCCGCCGGCTGTTTTGTCAGACCCACAACACAACGCACGTGTAGCAACAACAAGTAATTTGATTGGACAAGAGGCATTCCATGACTGCTGATCAGATTTCCAGAGCGAATTTACGAACGCAGCCGAAACCACTCGCACTCGTTTTTTTTCATAACACGAAACTTTACGTTTTAAAGTACCCACTCGATATAATAAACAGCAGTTTAACGATCACAAAATACTCATAATTTGTGGATTAGATTTACTATTCTCCTTTGCCATATGCTACAGGTAAGGGAGACTTTTGTAAATACGTTCGTTTTGGGATGTGTTCGCGTTTGGGGCTGTGTGTGATCATCTAATTATGTGTAGTTATGTGTTTCTAGCATGTCGATGTTCTATCAGAATGTTGTGATGTTATCAAAATTAAGAAGATGAATGGCTGAAATCGGTGCAAAGCGGGGAAAAACAGATACAACATCTAAAGTCTGGAACGATTATATTTCAAAACAAGGCTTCCCTTTAACTCCCCGAGGGCTCTGACTATTACCAAGTCTATCTGGGTTTATTTGCAAGGACCTTCGCCTGTAGTGTTGTGGAAAACGAAGGTTTCTGCTGAATGCTGCAACACTGGAACCACGTTATGAAATACCAGTTAACACAGATATCCTGAATGCTGCTAACACTGGAACCACGTTATGAAATACCAGTTAACACAGATATCCTGAATGCTGCTAACACTGGAACCACGTTATGAAATACCAGTTAACAGATATTGTGATGTATCGTTGATGAATTTGGGGGGGGGGGCGGTACGGGGGGCAAAATATTGTACGGTTATCAATACGTGAGTTACCTTGCGATTCCCACCCCTAACTTCATCCCTGTGTGTTGTCAGACACCGTGATTTATAGAGTGTTAGATCCAGACCATACAAACTGCACAGTTTACAAGCTAATGTTAGGTAAATTCGCTAGAACTGGTTCAGAAGAAGAAATCAGTCCATCGTCACTTACATCGTCGTCGTCGATTAACCTTTTAGGTGGTTTGGTTATCCGATAGTGGAGATTCAAGGGAGTCAATAATGTCATCCACATCCATTGTTTGCACAGAGCTCACCTAATACCTTAGATCTCACACCCCGGTCAAAACGGTAAATTCTAGTATTAATATCGCGCAAAATCAGGCAATGCGTACCAAATACTGACATGTCAATCCGGACGGTAATATAATTATCAGAGGACCTCAGGGTTTGCTGAAAAACAGTAGGTAATTCCAGCCGGAATAATTACTGGGGTCCCCGGAGTATATCACTGACATGGTCGGTCCGGACGGGATAAAAATTACCGAATTACCCCAGGTAAAAAATATATTACCGAGGTCCTCAGGTAATTTATATGCTCTAATTGGTTGAATAATGAGCCGCAAAACACTGCAGTATCTGCTACAGGTGCAATACGCAGACAATGTTTGTCTGTTTACAAAATACAAATGTTTGTGTTTTATTGACCAAATCATAAGAGGTTAGTTTGATGTTCTCATGGGAACCCAATTTGAAACCAGTATTTCCTGAGAAAGTTTGGGAACTGTTGCCTTAAGATCTTGCTACTCTGTGAAAGAAGCCTGTTCTCAGAGAGTCAAGGCCACCCAGCCAATACAGTTTCTCATCTGAGACCACACACACGTACTCCAGTACTCAAGGTCATCACTTTGAAAAGTCCAACAACGTGACTTCCCTGAAACGTCAAAGAATGACTAGGCAGAAATCTTTAAAAATGTACCCTAGTCTGTTTTCTTTTTCCAAAACAAAGAAGAAAATATTTCTCTCTACCCTTGGTGATCGCCCCAGTAAAACACAGGCCTTTCAGAGAGCTTCATACAAACCTCCATTTTGTGGTAGCCTCGACATAAACCCTCCTTCTCCAACCCAGATTCTAAGTGACTGAGGGAGAATGGCTTTTAATGGTCTAAATACCGTAACTGAACCCATACTTAACTAATGGGAGGCTCCAGTGAACGCCCAGGGTTGAGGTCAAGGGCCCACAGCTACTCAGGCTGGTAAATTGGAACCTCACTGTCGTCCTCCACTAGTCCAGTAGAACATTCAGGCCTAAGCTGACTTAATGCACCGTACAGCAAGAAACCACTAAGCTAATTATATCCTTTACTGGCTTGCTGGGCAGACCAAGGGTATGTCCATTGTGTGGCTTAGCTTTCAGTTTCACACGCAGAAGTTTAGTCCCTTAAGCATATTTTCTGAATATGATTATGATGATGATGATGATGAGGGTGATATAGCATGCACCTCAATTGTCATTTCATGTAGAGAAAGACGACTTCATTCATCACATCACTGTAGATGTACTAATATTAAGCGCCAATATTATTATGGACATTTTGTCCTTAGGAATAGTAAGAACACTTGACATGAGTCACTTGACTAGACTTCTCACACCAGCTGCTTCCTCCTACTCAGGGCAGAGGCCTGTTCTGGTTGGGTCCAGACCCCAGGGGAACATCTCCTCTGTTCTTTAAACTCTGGGTTTATCATGCTAGGCTACAGATCCCTCCTGTCTGGGATGACCAGGAGTTCATCAAGGATACACAGACCCAGTGGAATCTTTACAAAAGAAAAAAGATTACGGTAGCTTCTGCGTTAGACAGGCTAAGACTATGGGAGACTTCTGGGGTAGGAAAATGTTTTACAAATGTTCATAAAACAACTTATTTGGAGAGAGCAGGGACAGAAGGAGGGTTATTATGTGTGTAATTTAAAGTAGTTTGAAAATAGCTCCATTTGAACATTTGCAATTTCTTTAACTAGCCGATACTAAACCTAAGTGGTGGTGACGGTGGTGTAAGAGCAGGTCGTGAGTGAGCCAGGTCTATTTTTACACTCGACAGTATACTATATGGAGTGCTGCTTTTGTATGGATAATAATAATCCATCTCCATATATTGGACCAGAGCACCACATTCCCATTCTTGTCATCCTCTCCCCTCTGGTTCTCAGCAGCAGTGTGGTGATGATTAGTGCACCCTTCAAAGGCTCCCTACCCAGGCTGGTCAGTGCTGGCCAAAAATGAGAAGGCGCTAGAACACGGCTGCATGCTGGGCTGCTGGGCTGCATGCTGGGCTGCTGGGCTGCATGCTGGGCTGCATGCTGGGCCACATTTGGCAGCCTCTCAGAGGGCCCCAGCTGGCCCAGATCAGTGGGCATGAGCGGAGCGAGCAAATTTGGTTGGCCCATGATCATCAAAGCTGAGAATGGATAATGAAACGGGAGCCAATCTGTGTGTGTGTGGAGGGGGGGGCAGGGGGGGGGGGTTGGTTCTGTTGGCCAGGAGAGGCAGGTGCCTGTCTCTGCTCCCACAGAACTCTATTAAGAACAGGTCAACACACACACACACACACACACGCACACACGATGGGGGCATGTTCACTGTGCATGGGGAAATGTGTATAATGAAAACTCAGTGAACAGGCAAAACACAGACACACAATCATACAGACACACACCTCATCATTTCACACAAAAAAAGGGAAGTGAAACTTTCTAAATTTGCCCACAAGTTCACACATGCAAATAAGTATTTGCAGCACCATTGGAATAAAAAGAATGGAGCAGTCTTGTTTTGTTATCAGGCCCAGCCACCATGAATTATTAACAATGAGACAATCACAGGAATACATGATATACAACTGATTGTTACTCCAGACACTCTCCCAAGTGGGGAATTACCAATTACAGAGTCCACAGTGGTAGCCACATGCGCCCCTCAGAGCCATGCCAGTCTGGCTGAGGTGTCAGACTAATCTCTATGGGAGGACGAGACAGAGCCGTCTGTCTGTCTGTCTGTCCACAGCCTATAATCAAACAGCCTGTGAGGAGACCATACTCTGTCTCTGCCAGACTAATGTCCTCTGTAACTCCTCACGGATCAGACGAGTCTCAACGCGCCACAGGCAGAGCTCAGGGAAACGGAGGGAGGGAGGAAAGAAAGACAAGACAAATGAACCTTGGGCCTCCCCGAGCTCGCTCCCCCCCCGCCCCCAAATCTCTATGAGAAGCTACAACGTCCTTAGACGGCCCCAGTGCCCTGTCTTTTTAGAAGCTGGTTTGTAATAAGAGATGAGTAAACCAGCCATGGATCATACTGATGTGTCAAACGGTGGATTGATTGACAGTAATGAGAACATTCTGTCTCGTCTCAAAGCGCTAACGGGGGAAGCATCAGTGACTGTAGCCGCCCTCTCTCAGGTGCTGTAACACACCTCTGATATGGGGACTTCGAAACTGGGCAGCAATCCAGTGTAAACGAGACAAACTGAACTCGGATGCATCTGCAACTGCACATTTCCTGACAGCTCAGAGGGTTCGTTCAGACGTCCTTGCGTCGCTCCTGACCTCATAGCCTCAGGGGACCTGCTTGATGCTTCTGTACATCAACAACAGCATGGAGGCTCTGGGTTCATGCAAACACACAGCAGTGATTCCTCTGTTACAGAGAGCAACAGGCATTCATAGCTAGCAAGACCACAGCACTCATCACAAAGTGGATGACTCTGTATCCACCTGAGAGGAGAAACCCGGAAATGCATCTGAACTTATAAATATAAGAGATAGATTAACAAGAGATTACTGTCGCAGGAAAGGGAGCAGGAAGTGGAATCAAAGGGACTGCATGTCTGTCTGATTCTGGCCCTGTGGAGAGGAGAGCCAAGGGGTAAGCACACACCACAGGGTGACGTGTGCCAGCAGAGGAAATGAGGCTGGAGATTAAGACAAGGGTAGGCAGAGGGTCAGCGCAGATCACCGCTGTCTCCTCCATCAACAACCCTAGCCATAATGAGGCAAGAGAGAGAGGAGTGAAGAGGAGTAGAGCGAGAGAAAGAGAAAGAGAAAGAGAAAGAGAAAGAGAGAAAGAAAGAGAAAGAGAAAGAGAGAAAGAAAGAGAAAGGATTAGATTTGATTTGACTTATTAGGATCCCCATTACCTGATGTAAAGCATCAGCTACTCTTCCTGGGGTCTACACAAAACATATACAAGAAATCATCACAAAAACATATGACAAAGAAGAATAACATCAACATACATAACATCACAAAACATAATAACAAAGACACAAAACATAATAACAAAGAGAGAGAGAGAGAGAGAGAGAGAGAGAGAGAGAGAGAGAGAGAGAGAGAAAAGAAAGAGTGAGCGAGCGAGAGAGAGAGAAAAAACACACACAAAACGAATCACACAGCCACTGACAGGCCATTGTAATGTGTAAATGCTTTATTCAGACATGCGGGACTTGCAACAGTCTCTAATCAGTAAGGCTGAAGGAGATATGCATCACTTCTATTTTTTGGGCCAGCGTTGGTGTTAATCATTTCCAGGCCGGATATTTACTAGTCGACAAGGGAACCGCTGACAGCCCTGAAGCAGAACATTAACACAAGTAAGGACAAAAGACGTCAAATAAAACCTCACTCCTCTCCTCAGCGGATCCACCGGTCCTCTCTACACCCACAACATCTCTGGTGGTGACAAGGCGGATCGGGTTACGCCGTCTTTCAGTGAGTGTATCAGAGCGCTGGCAGACATGTGGGCGAAGCCACTCGTGTTACACACAGGGAGAGAGGGCCTGGCTCCATCTCTCTAACACAGGCTATCGTGGCAACAGCGTTGCCAGATCAAGTCCTTGAAAAACAGCACTTCATGCTACATCGTGAGTCGGCTAACGGCAAGTGTTACGATATCCCAAGTCAGCATGTCGGGCCTGCTGTATCAACAATTTTCCCTTTGTGGAGGCTTGAACGAGCTTCCGACCTATGAAAGCCCCCCGCGTGGTGTCGTGTTGAGCTAGATGAATGAGGCTGTGTAGGAATCCTGGTCCCCTACATAAGCACTCAGTGAAAAGGGCCATTGTTTAGAGGCGAGCCTGACGTCCTGCCCACATGCATACCTTGTCCCACCCGGATGGAAATAACAAATACATAGATTTCACAGTCCTCTACGACCATAACTCACTCAGTATGAAATATACACACTAACACGATTTGGCAGCTGGTGGGGTGTCAATTTCATGCCTTGCTCTGGGATAAGCATCTCACTAGGACATTGGAAATGGCTGTGTGCTCGTGCTGCCTGCAAGAGTCTCTGCAGGAGTCCCATTCCCCAGTCACGTGTGACGACCAGGGACACTGTACAGTCCCTCAGACAGGCACATCATGTGGAGGCTGGCGTAGAGAGACCCATCGGTTTGCCTCTGTTGTAAAATACAGAGGAGAATCTGGGACACAACCCTAGTGAAGGTGTGTGTGTGTGTGTGTGTGTGTGTGTGCGTGTGTGCGTGTGTGCGCGTGTGTGTGTGTGTGACAGGCACATATTTCCAAACCCCCCAAATAAGAGGGTTAGGGTTATGGTAAGAGTTGCTTAGTGTCAGAGAGACCAGACTGTGATGTTTGTGTCACCAGTTTACCACTCATACACCACAGTTTGTGACCAGTTTACCACAGTCTGGAAACATAGACGGGCCAAAAACAAAGAGGATTTAGAAGGAATAGAGTGCGCGCCACACGATCAATACACGGCAATGCCAGATACCTCTGTCTCAACCAATCACTGGTTTGTGCTTGTTTGTGCTGCTGTTGGAGGACGCAGAGTCCAGTGTTTGGCTGATTTAAGGCCTCATCTGACCTATCGATCTTCTCTCACCCGTCTGGTGAAGAGGCATCTTGAAAAAAGATCCATTCCTGCAATATTAGATTCCAATTAGGGCACTTAGTTCTCATTTAACCACAGAGAGAGAGCAGTCTAGTGGAACAGGATATGTTCACACATGGTGAGGGTAGAGCAAACAATAGATTCACACCTTTTCACAAGTTAAATAATAACAACAATTTAATAAAAATCGGATAGTCCGTACAGTATTCACTAGGGTTGGATGGTTTTCAATTTTTTATACCATTAAACCGTTTCGGTTAACCGTGGGATTCAAAATGACATTGTTGAGCTGCCAATTTCAAATCAGGGAGCTCTATACTTTACTACTACAATGCATTAATGTTGAGCACTGTGAAAAACACCAGAAGCACACTTTATAGTTTCACAAATACAAGTGGAAGGGCTCACTTTAGTAGGCTACACCGTACATGAAAATACATGGAACACATCAAATGAAACACTTAACATAGGCCTACCTAGCTCCGCTGATGGAGGGTGCACGGAAGACCTATGAAGAGCGACATCTTGGAACAGCGTCTTAATTGAATGAACTGCTCTTTCTCATTAGCTTGGTAGTTACAGATGCAGATAAATACAGCAGCATTACATTTGCGTATCCTTCTGAGAAGCGGTCACGTGACACGCGATTATGATTGCTTCTAAATAGTATTATGTTTTTTACAGGTTAGGCTATTTATTTTACAATTTTTTCCAAAACGTTCTGTCATCACTTTCAATAGCGTCTTCAACCATAGACAGTGGCGCTGGACAAACACTCTTCAGGCGTTTATTATTTAGCAATTTATGGTTTTATGACGGTATTATTGACAAAAAAACATGCTATTTTCTAAACATCACAGTGGAAAGCGGCTGGCTTTTGATTTTGGCCATTAAGATTTCCACCAGAGAAGGGGATCCTTCAGGCTCGCGACAACAGACAGTAATTTCTCATTCTGCTCGCTCCTCTTTCACCTTCTCCATTCTAATCTTACACTTTGGCTGTGATCGGAACGGCATACTAGCATACTATTCATACTAGGTATGACGTAGATTTTGAGTATGCAGTGCGTTCACACTGTATATATAGTATGTGAAATTTTTGTATGCGAGAAATCTAGTATGGATCTACTAGATTATCCAGATTCTCGGAGTACGCGATCGACCCATACTATTCAACTACTCAATCCCCAAAATGCATTTACACGTCTCTTCAGTCTCGTCAAATTGCGTCATACAAGCCTGTGCTTACGCCAAAAGCATGGGCAGTGATCAGTGACAGACCACATTATGACTCAAAGGCTGAGGGACTGGTGCTGAGTGACTGTAGTATAGCATTTCTGTAGCAAGTCCAACATCACACTATGATTTGAACCCACTCTGGGCTGGGCCTGCTGACCGCTGTACAGAGTAGAGGCTGGCACCACCACCAGCTCCTCAGAGAGGAGAGGCAGGCTGGGGTGGGCGGAAGCTGAGAGGGGCCATTGTGAGGGAGGCTGAGGGAGAGTGAGGACAACGTGAGGACAGAGATGGAGGAGGAGGTGTGTTGTGGTGGCGGTCTCTGCCTCTCCCTGTCTGGCACAAACTGGTCCACCGCTCTGCTGCATGTCCTCATCCTCCTACTAAGATGACGTTCACGTAATGTCAGAGTTAGGGTTGAAATGTTTACATTGCGTAAGATTTAGACCGACCTTATGAATAGTCTCTCTCTCTCACACACACACGTACTTGCACCCACCCACGCACAGACAAACATGCACTTTCTTTCTTTTTTCTTTTTTTACGAGGTAGTCGATACAAAGTAAGTAAGACAGCCGTTCAGTACTCTTTTATGTCCTGCTGTTGATATCCTCCTCCGCCCTTCATAACCCATAGCCACTCTACTGGGTGCATCCATCTAGAACACTACATATTCGCTGTTCCTGCCCACGATATTCCAGCTGTATTCACTTCCCATGAACAATGTTTATTCAGGTGCAAAATATCTAACGGGGTGGATGGGTATAGCGTAGCCAAAAAAGGATAAGTGAGCTCTGCACAAAATCATGTTAGCCTATGGACATTTGTGTTTGGCAACTACATCGAATAAAGAAGAAGAATAACGGTTGCATAACCCCCTGGAGCTAGCTGCATTTGATTTGGTGAGCGTCCAAAACAATTCCAGCCAACTGAAGGAAGGGATTTGCAGCAGATAAGAGTCTTAACACTGAGGCTTCTGAGTCCCAACACCCGGACACGTGCTGCTCGGCACTGATCAAATCCACACAGAGAGAGAGTGAGGAGGAGCAACGACCGTCACACCCGTGAGGGATTACACCAGTGTTGTCGTCCAGCTAGGCCAGTGTTGGCCCATGTGCTCCTGGCTGACAGGGAAAGAGCTCACCTTCATTGGTTCAGCAGACTTTGATCCAGTGGCCTGGCGTCACAGGGCTGTCGACATCTGAGGTTGGGTACTGAGACTCAGCAGCACTGTGACCCCAGCAAACCCGGGCCTTAGTTTGCATTCCAAAAACTAGAAAGGTGGGTGTACTGGAGCTATCGGTGGGCTCACTATCTGCAACAGATCGAGACCTGAGACGAAAGGGCTATCAGGTAACCACTGCGGTCCTGTGGGAGCCAATCATACCTGAATTACGTGCACCTGCGCAGACTGTATCAGGGCAGGATCATATCTGCGGCGTCAGCACATGTTTCCTACCTGCGTGTCTGCCAAAAAAACTAAACTGACAGATTCCTCAGCATTTATAGCCTTACTGACTGGTTAGACAACAAAAATAGCGCTACGGGCCGGCCAACGGGACAGGTCAATCTAGACTAGAGATTCCAGAGCCTCACTTTAGAGTAATGACACCAATGGCCCCTTGACCATCGTTCATAGATTAATGGTCATCCCTCGGAATGGACGGAGAGAAGGGGGAGATGGACGGGACAATAAATAATGTCCCAGAGTCACAGCTTGTCCAGGAGGCCACATAAATAAACTCATACTTTAATGGGGTTTGTAGGCCTTCAACTTGCTGTAAATAACATCAGCATGCAATTAGGAAACACAGCCCTCCCTTCCTCCCCCAGCCACTCAAACAATAGGCTACACAGTGTTTCAGAGCTGTGAGGTACTAACTAACCGGACAAGTCTAACTGGGTACCTGGAGTGCACAAATATTTCCAGACTTCCCTAATAAGGCCAAGGCCACCCCTAGCAGAGTGCATACAATCAGATCAGAGACAAACAAACAGAAAGGACTTGACAAACAAAATCATTGATCCCTGGAGGGTGGGTGACAAAACAGTGACGAAGCCCGATTGTCTATCCAGGCACACACACTACAGAGATGCTGGGGATCCAACAGGGCCATAAATCAGTGGGAACTTTACAACTCCATAAAGGAATCCTGCAGGAAGCAATCTCCATTACCTGGCAGTGCTTTTTGGATGACTTTGTGCAGGGGACACAATTCTATTACCCTGGTGATAGGAAATCTCGTTCCCAGACACTTATGCCCAAACTTGCGGACGGTCTGGTGGACCAAGGTGTCAGACTTGGCCTTCTTCAAACCAACAATAAAGACCATTCATTCATTCATTCAGATGGAGCATCGAAAATGGACAACGCATAGCCATTGGTGTAATCGACCAAGCAATCATCTTCAACAACACCTTCCTCTAACCCTCCCCCCATGTGTTGTGCACCTCTGTATACCCTCCCCCGGAATGCGCTTGTCTACTTTGCAACATCTGCGACATGTCAGAAGACATCCTGGTGTAGCTCTGGCGCAACACAGCTAGGTGCTAGACGGCACAAATGGTTCCTGTCCCCCACCCTGACATAAGGTCACATCCACTAAGAGCTAGTACCCCTCCATGCCCTCCCTGTTGTGTCAATCTGTCCCTGGGTCAACAAGACCAACCACTAAATCCAGTCTCTCCAGTGTGTTAAGGGCTCCAGATCGACACCGACAAACCAAAGACCAGCACTTCAAAACAATACAATCTGCCTTTAGTGCAGACAGGCCAGAGGCATTCAGACACAAAACAGAGGTTTGAGTAGGAGCCGGGGGGGGGGGAATGCAGTCTTGAAAATAGGATAGATGTCAGAAACTACTTTTCTGCCAGACGAGAACAATTGGGACGTAATAGGCAGGCTGTGCAGAGAAAGCCTTTGTCAGCACTACCAAAAGTCATGAGAGCTGTTTGAACTCAGCAGGAAATGACATGGGTGTCACGTCCTATTCTACACAGAGACAAGGGCCTGGAAAAACAGAGAGACAAAAACATGAGGCTGAGAAGTTGCTGACTTGAATACTTTGGAGGCAGTAGTACATTCAGCACACTTACAGACGATTAGCATTGTACAAGGCACTGTGTGAATGCCATTTCAAATATGCCATCCTGCTATTGTATGCTTGAATATGTAGTTTAGGGAGTCAGGAGTCAGGACATGTTTTAGTCAATGAAGTCTTCAGGCGTGTCCTATTAAAGCCTCCTACACACTGTGAGATTTTTTGCGATCTTATACGTTTATTGCAAGACACACTGTGCAACATCTTGGGTACGACCATCAATTTGATGCATGCACACTGTGCGACGAGCCACAAACTTGAATCGTAGGCTACGAGGGAGCGTCATCAGTGTCATCATTAAACGTCATCAGTGTGCGTCCGGCTCCCATGGCAGCAGGCAGTAGCGATAAACATAAACAATGGCGCCTAACAAGAAGCGTGCACTTGCAAGAGTGGCATTCATGTGCATGGAAAAGGCCAAAAAAAGGAGGAGAAAGAGAAAAATGTGTTGCCTTTCTGTCACCTGTGTTGTCTCTCTGATCATTGTGTCATTCCATTCTACATTTCTATTTGTTGGTTAGTTGACGTAGGTCGTAGCAGCATACACATTGCGAGACGCTCACGGACGATCATCCCAAATTTCTTACACTGTCAGATATTTGTCACAGGCTATCTTTGGTCACAAGACACTGAAGACAGTAACATCAGTCATCTTTGAACCATATACACACTCACACAGTATGACGTAGGACCCGTTTTGGACCCGCCACACATATTGCCATGACTGGTGATCTTTCGTCTGGGACAGCGAGTGTGTAGTAGGCTAGGTTGATACCTCACATAATCTGGATGGTTTTAATGGGTTGAAGGATGGATGATGCAGACTCATAGAATGGAAACATCATCACAGGACTATGAAAACCTATGTTTATGGTCTGCTCACTATTGACACCAGCTTGCATCACTTGCCCACACCGAATTGTAGTCTGCCTTGCAGCAGTGGTATGCTTCCTGTTAAAACAAGTTGAAACAAGCTGCTTTCTATTATCAGCTGATGGCAGTTACCAATGCACTCTGAACTCTAGCCATGTATTTAAGATGCAACCTTGCTTATGTACGGGAATCTTGTATCCAGGCATCATCAGCTTCCAACACCCGCCATAGGCCAGCTGTCTTCAGTGCTAGACTGGAGGGATTGGGGGACCGGGTTATTAAGACTCCCCATACAGAAGAGGACCAAAACAAAGCAGTGATTGCACAGCATGGCGCGTGTGGCATCATGGTGCCAATTGCCCCATTGTCTATGAAGAGGAGGCAACGCTCAGGGAGGGGGGCGTTGCCCCCTGTGAAAGCAAACAAAAAGGTTACCAGGCAGCTAATCCTCTCTGTGAAAAGCCATACTACAGTAGTGTGATCATGTGCAGCCGCCTGGGTGACTGCATCACAGACATGGCATAGCTGTCTGTGTGACAAACCACTGATGCCAGAGATCAAAGCCTTTGTCGGATTCTGAGTCCAGCACCTCCCCAGCCAATGGCAGCGAAGGAGGATTGAGACGGTGGTAGTTTATTTATAGTCCAGGGATGTAGTTCTGATGCCAATTCACCTCAATTTGATTTAGATGTTTGTTTTGAAAAGGGGTTTACTGTGTCATCCCTCATACATATCCTTCTCATCCCTTCCCTGCTTCCCCTCACCCTTTTCTGTTTTACATAGATGTATCACCTAGCAACAGAGTGTTGCCAGGTTTGTTTTCAGTCTCTCTCAGTCATACCTTCCCTTCACGCCCTAAATGGATCTAGCCACCTGCTCGAGTTACAATGTCGACCTGTCTGTGCCGAGCCAACAGCCCGAAGACACATGAACATCCCCGAACCAGTCTGAAATACTGGAATAATCTCTGCACGGTGACGTGGCATAACACAGGATTCCCGGGTACAATATCCATAAGACGCGAAGCTTTCGAATGGAGACCTGGATGGGCTTACGAACTAAAACGAACCCCCCCACAGACAAAGCTGGTGTGCTTGACCATGTTTTGGCATATTGACAATGCAACGGGCTGTCAAGTTCAAAGCCAGCCAACACGACTGTGTGTGAGAAACAAAGCAGTGGCTGATTCTACAACTTCAAGTTAAGCTGAAACCAGACATAGAACCATTTAACGCATAGCTATTTCCAATAGCAAACCAGTAAGGGGGCTGACCTGGCAAACGATGTAGTTAGGAAAGATAACGCATACAACAACGTAGACATTTACCTTTAGCTATATTAACCACTCAATTGCTTAACTTTACTCTAGGCAAAACATTGCAGTATTAAAACATCAAACGGAGCATGTCATTCGTTGATAGTAGTAGTCACGTCGCTAGCTGCTAGTTCCCACCAACCCCTAGCGCAAATTCCACATGCTAGTGAGGTCGTTTTCAACACTTACTTTTATGTCTGCCAACACCCCATGACTGTTTAGCAAGACTGGGGCTCCGAATAATTGCCCTTCCAGCGGACTTCAAAGCGTCCATATCGTAGTCCAAAATTGGGGGCAAAGCGCCCAACAAAACGTCGACTCCTGTCTCTCGAAGCACTCGGCTTGAATTGGCACCTTCTCTCTCTCAAACTGAATTGACACCTTCTCTCTCTCTCTCCTTCTCTCTCTGAAACTTTCTCAGCTGTTTGTTTCCCTGCTGCTCGTCTGAAGTGCCCCCATATCCATGGACGACCTGTTCCTCCCCACGGGGCGGGGTTACGTATGCAAATTTACCGAATCATGTCCGTGACGTACGTGTGTGCGTGTGTGTGTGTGTGTGTGCGTGTGTGTGTGTGTGTGTGTGTGTGTGTGTGTGTGTGTGTGTGCGTGCGTGTGTGTGTGCGTGTGCGTGTGCGTGTGCGTGTGCGTGTGTGTGTGTGTGTGTGTGTGTGTGTGTGTGTGTGTGTGCGTGTGCGTGTGTGTGTGTGTGTGTGTGTGTGAGTGTAGAACCGCACGAGCGAGGTCGCTGCATCCCTCGTGGCTCTCGCAGGCAGTGCCACTGGTCTGTAAAAAACAACAAAAACAAAAACATTGTTTCATCTGTGCATGCCCATGCTGGATAAAACAGAAATGATATAGATGTAGTGTATGTCAAATGCTGGACTGTCATGCACACATCAGCCTTAAAACAATGTTGTAACGTTAGCTAGCTAGCTAGAGACATCAGCAGATTAGTGATTTTTTCCTATGCTTGTTTTAAAGAAAAGGTGTTGAAAAGGTATTGAAATGACATTAAACTAAGATAATACTATGGTTATCATAATTTTAAAATCTTTATTAACAAAGAAAATAATTACATTTGTGTTTTTCTTTTGTTGCTTGCCACTATCTTGCAGACGATTCGCAAGGCATCCTGGGAGATTTCGCATAACACTCTGTTTGGAGGATGCCTCTGAAAAAGCGCCATGTAGCCCTACCCCTCCATCCCAGCAAGAATCAAACGCGTTTTGGGAACATGCGAAACCGAGGGGTAGGGCTAAATGGTAGGGGCAAGGGATGAAATGGGATTGGGCCTTATAAGCATGGTCATAGCATATTGGGTATTCTTCATGGAATCTAGGATCTGATGTGATCGATTGTCTGTCACACAGGGATAAGAAAAGCATGATCAATTATTATTAATCATGACATATCTTTTGGAGTCAGATATAACATAATGTTAGCTTGTGTTAGTTGGTCATGTGACCACTTGTGTTGAGTTCCTTTGATCATGTCCATAACTGTTAGAAGTAATCATTGGGAATAAATGTCTTGTAAATGTATGTTTGACCTGTCCTCTATTCTTCAGTGTTTTATTTTCATATTCTATAGTGGTAACATGTTTGTGAGCAAGTATAGCTTCTTCAAATAAGGTCATGTGATTTAATGATTAATAGTAAGTATTATTATAATTATAATAATAATACAAATAATAATAAGTCATAGTCTTTTGTTTGACCTGACTCATATTTTATTAATCACTGACTTGTCATGTCTCATAAAATCCTTACTACATTTCTCATGATTAAGACTTGGTGCAGTGATGAGATTGTCTTTTAAGTTGAAAAAGTGTATATATCTAATACATGACATATCTTTGATGCAGACGTAATGTAAGTGGAGAGGAGATTGATCGGGACTGCGGGAGTTGACATTACCACCGAATGCATGAAAATGAATGAATTTCTATTATTTTACGGTACTGTCTCAATTATACTTTAATCATTAACTGGGTCTACCAGCGCACGCATGCCCAGTGTACTTGATCCTGTAATATGCGATTCCTATGGCCAGAGATTCTCTGGCGTGACGGTGTGAAAACGCTTGTGAGGCTAGAGATCAGATCGGCTCCGAAATTGCGTTTCATCATCGTGTAGCCAGGGTGCGAAATAAGGGGGAGCTCGGGGAGCTACAGCTCCCCTAGTGGTGACATGAGCTCCCCTGGAAACATGGTTTGTGAAATTTTGGGGGAGCTCTAAAATATTCCAAATTGCGATGGATTTATTCCAAGTTGTGACGGATTTTACCTGGTGTAATATGATTTGTAGAGGCATACAATCTATTTTGATGTTGGTATTAGGTATATAAATGATATATAATAGCCTATATAGCCTACATATAGGCCTTTATTGGCTACAACTATGCGAAGGTAACAGAGCGGGGTGCACTGACGCTGAACCCCTCATAGTGATAAGTAGGTGGACATGGTGCGTGCTGCTGAAATAGCCGACATGCGGTGTGTGGTTTGAAAAAAGTAACGCCAGCTCAGTAAATAATTCAAACTTAATGTTTACTTATAGGCTATGTGACTGCACCACACATGTGAACAGTAACAAAGCAAATGCAGTTTAATTTTATGAAAAACATTGACGCTGAATCCGCTTAGCCTATATGCTCCTGAAAACGACAGAGCAAACACGCTACATTACCAGGGATAATAATTACAATGAGCCATTCATTAAAAATAGAAAAAATAATATTAGGCTATTAAATCTCACTTAATGAGAAAACTGGCATCTCCCATCGGTCACTATTTGTTGGCTATCTGGTGATATGGACGTCTTTGAGTGTCTAGAAAAGCGCTATAAGTCTAATGTATTATTATTATTTATTATTATTATGGACGTCACTTTAATCCGGCAGTTCTCAAGGTTTTTATGCACCAATCGATTCCTCTAGTCAGTGCGTCTTTATCACATTCATTGACGAAAAGGACGACTCGCATGTATAGGTGGAAGGGAACATTCATTGTGAGCACGGAAAATGTGAGTCTCACAACGGCTTTGCATTGATGAAACCAGGTAGGATGAACGCATAGTTCACTGTCCATTCCTAAATGCCCTGTTTCCACCGTCAACTTTCCTCTTTAGACCTTTGGAGAGTGACATGATGTTTCTCTTGCTAGCAGGTTAAATGTTTAGCTAACTTCACCCGGCACGCAAACAACCAATCCAATAATAATGTGACCTTGTAAGTCTGGGAGGAGGGGGGAATAATTATCGCAATAAAACTATGTTAAATAATTATTAGAATAAGTTAGGCTGCGCTACATCGTCAGTCCACACATTTATTATTCAAAAATATGGAAAAGGGTGAAACTACGTTTCAACGTTGTTGAGAATCACAACACAAACTTGCTAGTCAAGCCAAAATACTGCAACGTAATGGATTGGACTGCTACCTAAATAACTACAACACTACTTTACATTGTTAGCAGGCTCATAAAACAAGCCGTGTTAATTGACTAGCGATGTGTCATTGATTTTCGACAACGCGGAAATGTATTCACATTTTTCGAAAGAAAAGTCAAAGCATTAGAACGTAGAACGGAACATCGCACGCGCGCTGTGCGCACGGAAAGCCACCGGCCCCGATTTGGCCAGAATTTATTTTTCCGTCAGGAGATTTTTGTTTTGTTGCTTTAATCCCTGGGCTCCCCCGCACACCGTGATTTAATTCGCACACTGCGTGTAGCCGTATCCTAAAACATCTAAACATGATCCTTTCTCAAGTGGAATTCATTTGATGTACACGACCCCCTATGCAACCCCACCCCCTCCTGCCTGGGTGCCCTGCCAGCCCATCATCAACATGGACAGTTGTAGGAGAGAAGCAGAGTAGAGCCTCTGTTTCAGCACCCTAATATTCCCCACGTCTTGTTATGTCCTTCCAGACTCCACTGGCAGGCCCTTGCTGACCTGCCGACCTGTCTCAAGAGAGAGAGGTGTGGACAGGCCTCCTCTGGGGACTCAGACTTTTACACTTTTACTCAGGACAGAACTAAACTTCTGGCCTAGATTCATAGATAAGAGATAGTTGTGGGGAGTTTATTTATGTAAACTTCCCAAAACAATATTTCTTAAAGGAACCGACATCCATCCGATCGACAACATCTCTTACTTGTAGTGACTCAGTCACAGGAGCAGTTTCCATAGTGACGTCTTTTTCTTGGGTTTATAGTCATCGATACGTATTTGCATTGTGCACTCAAGGGATCGGCATCCCAAAAATCTTGTGCTTCCAGATTTCAAAGGAGATGACAGGGCTCACAGGCATGGAGAAGGTGTTACGGTACACTGTGTTCAAGTGAATAAGCATAGCTTGGTTACACACAACACACACACACAACTAATGTTCAGTTTCCTGCTTAACACTGAGAAAATCTCTTGTTTTATCGTGTATGAGCAAAGACACTGGTATCTAACACCGAGGGCTACTCTGATCATCCTGGTGGGTGTTCTAAAAGAGCCTCAAGGTCAGGAGAGAAGGTAGGCAGATGTCTCAGAGATGTCTCATAATATAGCCGTCATTTATAGATCTATTGACTGGTGCAATGTGTGTAAGATATGATGAATGTAGAATGTCATATAATTAATGTGGATAATTAATTAATTCAAGACAGTAAGTCTGGACCAGTGTCTTTGTATAAAGATCTGTTGTTGTTGTTGTTGTTGTTGTTGTTGTGAGTAGTCCTTGCGAGACTTACCAAAATAAGCCTGGATTTCCTTTAGTGACGTTGATGGAATACCCCCCAGAAGTGGTAACAAATGCTGTCTCTCTTTCTGTCTCTGGTGAGTCTGGTCACTCACTCCAATGACCTCTATATTTCATATATTCACAACCAGCAGATAACCTATTCATATTTAATGGTTTCTTATTGCTCTAATTTCCCAAAGGAAAAGGTTTATGTATGGCCAGGGGTATATTTCATCAGCTAATTTACATTTGGGCATATGAATAGGCTAGGCAGAGAGAGGGAGAAGAGGACAATTGAATACTGTCATCCCTCAGGCTATATTTACATGGTCTGGCCATAGCAGAAGGCATTACTGAGACAAATCAAATGCAGAAACTACATTTGCATAGTATAATGGCTTCATGATATGTTTACTGCCGACGTTGCCAGATTCAGATTGCTAGAAAAGACCCATTATAACTTAACTTGGAACAAGTGCTATACAGCACTCAGGATTAAATATAAGATCCATACAGTTAATTGTTATAATTCTGCAGATGTATGTCTGGCAGGTTTCCTTTACCTGTGTATAACACTGCTAATACTCAGACGGAGCCATAGGCTCACCTCTGAACACTAACCTCTGAACAAGCCTATCAAGTATGCTTGGATTTGAGGCATCTATGCAATAAGGAGGCATTAAAACAACTGCACTTCCTTCAGAACAATGATACATGTCTGTAAAATAGTGCCTGTATTCAAAGTAAGGGAGGCTGCTGTTTGTAAACGACTTCTCTCCATGCATGCTGAAAGGGTTAATGGAGAAGCTCAGAACCTGAAATGCAAAGATACAGCCGATACTCAACACACAAGCATTGAAAGACTGTCCTTGCAGAAGAACTCCTGTATCTTCCCCCAAATCTGAGTGCATCGCTGCAGATGAATTATCATTAAAAAATGTGTATGACAGTCCATAATTTGTTCCCTTTTACGGTGCATTCCTCAGACATCATAAGCCTGGAGGTCATCCTAGTTCTAACAGGACCTTCTAGTGATTACAGTCACTAGATCCCCTTCTCCTCCTCAGTCACAAATCTGGGGGTTAGGTTTGACCCCCACCTGACCTTCAGTGACCATATAAAACACCTGTGCAAAACCTCCTATCATCTCAGAAATATTTTCAAACTCTGTCCCACTCTAACCCTGTCAGATGCAGAGAAACTTGTCCATGCCTTTATCTCTTCAAGACTGGACTACTGCAATGCGCTCTTCGTCGGGATTCCTGGCAAAAGCATACAGAAGCTGCAATACATCCAGAACAGCGCTGCCAGGATCCTGATGAGAGTCTGCAAATACGAGCACATAACCCCCATTCTACACTCACTACACTGGCTCCCTGTCTCATTCAGAGTTGACTACAAAGTCCTTCTTCTCACCCACAAATGCATCAACGGACACGCACCTCCCTATCTGCAAGAACTCATCACTCCACAAACCTCCACCCGCACCCTCAGGTCTTCAAACAGTTTGCTCCTCCAGGTCCCCAATACCAGGCTCCGCACCATGGGGGACCGAGCCTTCTGTTCGGCTGTGCCGCGCCTGTGGAACAGTGTTCCTAGCCAGTTAAGGGCAGTACAGAGCCTGGACTCTTTTAAGACAGGCCTAAAAACCTTTTTATTCAAAAAGGCCTTTGACTGCTGAACCTGTGTTCATTCTTGTGATTTATTTTTTAGTATGTTGTTTAGGTTTTGTTTTTAACTTATTATGTTTTTTTACGGTTGTAGTTTTTTTCTCTCTGTAGCCCTCTAAGATTATTTTGAATGAAAAGTGCAATACAAATGAAATGCATTATTATTATTATTATTTATTATTACAGTATGTGGTTGAGAGACAGGGATACAGGGAGTTAGGAGGTAGAGTTCTGTGAAAGATAAGATGGGAGATGTGCTTATGTGCTCAGACTTCTCTCAGGATTAAGGTCATCAATATATTAACCTTACTTTCTGCCTGGCCCCTACCACAAATGGCTATTGTAAATCGACCAACTGATTGCCTGGCTTAACTACCTATCAGAGCAAAGGAACAGAATTTATTAGTAGTCATTTAATGTCAAAAGTTGTACATTTAAGGGAATCAATGTGTTTATAGGCCAGGCAAGACCCCATATACAAGTTTAACTTTGATGAGAATGATATTGCAATAGATAGACACTTTACATTTGCATCAGTGTACTTGAGTGTTGTTTGTATAATATTGTAAAGGGAGCAAACTGACAACAAGCAAGGCAGATCTGAGACTCCAATAAAAGTTTAACACCGCCTCCTAGTGGGGAGGATATGACAATGCAGCTTGGTTATCAAGACCTCCATCTGTCTGTCTGAGTTTAGTGCACCATGCACAGGGGGTTAGAATAGAAACCACATTGAGGCTAAAGCTGGCAGACACATTGTATTGGTAATGCCTGTTAGGTGTTTAAACAATGCCACAAAAGACAAGCCCAGAAACATCAGATTGACACTGTTTGCAAGAAAAAAACGTTTATTCCTTGTAGACCTCAGAGAGCGAGTACGCAGCCGAGGTCAGACCTGGGGAGAAACGGAGCAGTGACTGTGGGCATAGAAAACAAAAAACAAACAAAATAAACGTTTTAACCCTTTAACAAAAGTTGACTGACCAACTGACTACACTGTATTTTCACAACATTTCAGGAGCCATTGACATAGCAATCTGCGCAAAAAAAGCTTTTCCATATACAGTAGGTCAAACCACACACACAAAATGACCATTTCAGATGACAGCAAAACCACATCAGACTCAAGCCATTTCTCCCTGCAGGAAATAACAATAA
Organism: Nansenia antarctica; assembly: GCF_963989245.1. NCBI lineage: Eukaryota > Metazoa > Chordata > Actinopteri > Argentiniformes > Microstomatidae > Nansenia > Nansenia antarctica. The sequence goes on from NC_137674.1 coordinate 43,794,572, forward strand.
TACCAAAAAGAGAAGTAGGGGAAAAATATGTTGACTGTTCTTAAAACCCATTTTCCAGGCAATTGCAAATACTGTAACATTCACAAAACATAATTTTCTTAATTCCATAGTCCCTTACTTTCAACTCAGTAAACAGTCTACTACAAACAGGTGACTATTTCCCCCACCTGCTTGATATACTTCAGATAAGTCATATTAAGAGGAGGACATTAACAAACATGTCAGCCAATGTATTTGCAGTACATTCTTGGAGTACATATTACTATAAAACAAGCATTCCTTTCTTGGCACAGAGACTGAAGTTGAGTAGTCAGCAATACAGGAGAAGAATTTTCAACGCTAAATTCTGTGGAAAAACAATTGTCTCGTTTGGCATATCCAGAGCCTTGTTTCTTGTATACACAAAATCCATCTCAACATTTTTCCCTTTCAAACAGCATATATTTCTTTTTCAAAACAGTGCAATTTAAGTCAAACAATAAAAACATATGTAAGGACAGTAGCTTAACCAACAGGATAGGACTTCACAGCAGAGGGGTGGGTTACGTTATGGTCGGCTGCAGAGGAGAGGGGATGCTGTAGGTTTGGGACCTGTTTGCAGTAGACGATGTGGTGGCTAACATCATGTCAACATACACTGTACTGACAGGAGTCAAAGGGTAGTCAGTAGTTGGTGGTGCTAGAGGGAACAGTGGCAATATATAATCAGATCTGTTGAGCAACTAGATGGTCTACTCTATGTGTTCCTCATCTACGGTTAGGGTCAGGTGGGAGTTACATGGTTAAAATGGCACCTTCTCTCTGTCCTCTCTAGCATGATAAGGTACTGACTCCAGAGAAAAGGGGTGGGGCCAGGCGGTATCTCATCAACACTCCACCAATGAGGTCCTGTCTCAAGGCACTGTGATCAACTGGTGACAGACTATTTAAAGAGAAGGGATATCATACATTAACTTCTCTTAATGCCGTATTTGCTTCCTAACTCTTTTGGGGGATCATGGACAATACAGTGGGGAGCTTAAAAGGAAAGAAATGTACTTTTGCAGTTTATACTGGACATTTGGGTGGATTAGGCTGGTTTACTTTGACATCAAAAAAAGTAACATGAAAAGTGACATGTCATTTGAACAAAACATCCTTGAACATCTTGGTACAGCTGTTTGCATCTTAACAGTGAACAAGGAGAGACCACACTATCCACTTCATAACGCTTTACAAACCAATATCACAAAACCCAAGAACAGCCTATGGAAGGTTAAATTAGGGTCTCTGATATTCACAACTGAAACAGAACATTGACAAAACAGAGCTAGAGAGAGTCTGTGCCAACTTTGCACTACATTCCTCTGGGAAAACAGATGGTACCATCCTACCATGGAAATAAAAACTGATATCTGCGCTCAGCGATCAGAATTTCTAACGTGGAAATGAGGGTGAGCAATCCTGCTAGCAGAGATCTGTATCCCACCCCAAAAAAGCAACCGAACCCAAGACTGTAGGCCAGGTACACGGTAACAGGTGGTGGAGGGTGGAGGGGTTTAGAAACGCCCGAGAGATAAGAATCACGGCCAATCCTGTGAGGTTCCACTAGACATTTACAAGAAAAAAGAAAAGGGAATTCTTAGTCGACATGTAATGTCCCTTAAAAGTCTTGTATTTTTTTTGTCTTTTGTTTTAACTACAACAAGTACAGTCACACAATACAACATCCTTCTGACCTGGCGAGGAAAAAAAACAACCAAGAAAACGTTCTCAGCCACAGACATGCCGAGCAGATCTGGAGGAGTCGGCGCCTGCGAAGAAACTGAAAACTAAACCAAAACAACAAGAGAGAAGCGCATGGAGGGAGCGTTCACTTTTTAAGGGGCTGGTAGACAGAGGCGTTGGGGTCTAGGCCGGAGGGACTGGTGTCCATGAACTTGGAGGAGTAGTGGGGGGCCACTGGGGTCATGCTGCTGCTGTCGGCTGTGTAGGAGATGCTGGGCATGACGGCCATCACCTCGGCTATCTTCTGCTTCAGGTCCTTGATCTCCTGGTCCTTCTGAAGGATCTGACCTGAGGCACGCAAAACACACACCCCCCAAGCAAAGATTCCAAGGTCATCATCATCATCGTCGTCATCTCATATGTAATATTCATTTTGGATAGAATTATCAGACAGATTCATCTTAAACAATAATGTAGAGTAGGTGGTTTGGGAGGGGATGTCAATAGACAGAGTTTTGACGCAGGGAGGGGCAGAGAGGTTGTGGTGGTGTTAGACCATACTTATGTGAATATCTGAAAATCACGGTTCAACTGCTAGGTTGATACCAACCACACACAAGGAAAAACAAACAAAAATAATTAAAATAATTCACAGGGGAGAATGGGGAGCCAAAGAGTTGCAGAGCACACAAACGCCTCTTGTTCATTTCATGAAATACAAAATACCTCTTCTATAAACTGAAATCAAATACTTGTATAATAACATACATATAATGTATAATAAGGTAGGCAATTCAAATGTAATCATATTCAATATTTTCAGGGCAAGTGGGGGTATGAAACAGGGCCTTGAAATGGTCGGTCGGGATCAGAAGAAACCAAGAGGGGAAACAACAAGCTCTCCCCAGCTCTCGGAATCTCAGCTTGGGGGAAAAACACCTTCAAAACAGGAGTGGAGTGCGTGGACACTTGTGGACAGGGACTTGTGGCCAGATGGCACAGACACAAACAATCAGCTGACACAGCACATCTTTCCACCAGGTCTCCACTCTGGAGGACGCCCGGATAAGGCAACTGCTGTCATATAGCCTTAAGAGTGAGAAGGACAGGAAGAGAACACCAGAGCAGCCAATCAGAGCTCTTTATAGGAGACGGTAAGGGGCATGTGTTTCATACTGATTGCCTGGCCGAACCGATTGGTAGCCACTCGTCCAAATGAGGTGAAGACTAGGTCGTTAAGGTGCCACAAGGCATTTAAGAGAAGAGAGTGAGAGGAGAGAAGAGAAGAGGACAGGGAATGGGTGATATAGAGAAGTGGAGGACAGGAGATGGGTAGAAGTGCGTGTGGTGGTGTGGGCAGGCTGCGGCAGGCAGACCTTGTGCGATCTCCAGCTGTCTCTTGGCGTCGCCCAGGGCTGAGAACAGGTCCAGTTTGATGCGGGTCTCTGCACTCAGGCTGTTCTCCAGGTGTTGGGTCTTATCCTGCATGGCCGACAGCGCAGACATCAGAACCTCCGACTCCTTCTCATTCTCCTTATATTTGTGAAGCTCCTAGGGGGGGGGGGGGGGGGAGAGAGACATAAAGGCTGCATTTACACCGCAGGTCGAACATAATGTTTTTTTTAATGCCTGCTTACACCTACTTTTTCAAATGACCCATATCCGATACCTGTGCTTACACTCGTAACACTTGAAACGACCCGCATGCATACATCGAAAACGAAAGTAAATAGACAGCCGGGACTTGTAATGGACGCAAACGACTGAATTTATAATCCGTTTTATATATATTATAATATAAAGCCATTGCTTTCCGAAGCATGTTTAGAGGTCTGCTAAAATATTGAGCACATTGTAGGGCGGAGAAGAAAGAAGACTTCACTGTTGAAGTGAGTGAAACTCACGTCAAACATCATCAAAATGCGAAGACCCAAAATGCGAAGACCAATGACGTGCAAATCGGAATTGAGCATTATATGTGACCTGCCTGCTTAGACCGCAGTTGAAATGACACATCTTCATATAACCATATCCGATCCGTATCTGATTGAGGCCTGAATCGAATCTGAGAATATCAGATTCAATGTGCTTTTTTACTGCTTACACCTCCATGTTACATATCCAATCTGTGCCACATTAATTAATTAATAAAACATGTCATTGTGTCACTTCGACCTGCGATGTAAACACAGCCCAAGTGTGTGACAGGCAGCATTAAGCATCGTACATTTAACTCATTAATATAACCCTCATCTAACCTGGACAGTCCCTGAGGATTAAAACAAATAAATTGAACAGTGAAAGGCATCTGGAAGCGAGTGTCACCTGCACTTTCATCTCCAGCTCGCGGATCTGGTCCTCTTTGAGCTTGATGTCCATGGTCAGCTTCTTACAGTCTGTCTCCAGCTCAGAGATCCGCCTCCGCAGTGTGTCTGTGCATTCACCCCTGTGGGAGGGGGAGAGAGACAGAGAGAGAGGGGGGGGGGGGGGGTGGGGGGGAGTCACCAGCAAGACAGTGTGAAACAGGCCACCTGCACTGTATTCATAAAAACCTTTATCAAACCAGCTGAGAGCTCCCAGGTGGGAGACAGTCTGCCACTTCAGACCCTGAACACATTAACTCAGTTCAGTGCCAAGGGTGAATAAAGTCGCCCAAACGGTCAACATTCTAGAGCAGCAATAGTGACTTTATTCACCAAAAATGCATACAACTAAATAAAAAAATAAATAAAAAACATTTAAAAAAGAAAGTCATTCTTTGTTCTTCTAGCATTGTAACTGTGTACTTTTTCTTACGATGACTGATGGGTAGATGATTCACTTACACATTTATTTGTTGTAAGTCGCTTTGGATAAAGGCGTCTGCTAAATGCCAAAAATGTATAGTATGCAAGTAAAGTATATAGTAAATGTAAGTATTGTCACTAGGTAAACACAGCATAAAACATGTGTCACTCTAGGCGGCGAGAGTTCTGGAACTCTGTTGCAGTGAGTGAGTTCATGTGTGTTAGCGGTGACCTCTGGAGGTGTGGAGGGCGTTACCTGGAGGCTGCTGCTAGCGCCACGGCCCTGGCTGCTGTGGCCTCCTCCAGCTTCTTGCGTTTCTTCTCGTCTGCGAGCTGCTTCTCTGCGGCGGCGCGGGCCTCCTGCTCGGCCTTCAGCCTCTTCTCCAGCTGGCCCACCGCCTGCTTGTCCTTCTGCTTGGCCTGGACGGCGTTATGGAGCCTGCACACACACACATGCGCACACACACACACACCACACAGTGCAGCAGCACGTGAGACTCCAGGCAGCAGCAGCACATCCCTCCCCAGAGTGTGTGTGTGTGTGGGGGGGGGGGGGGGGGGAGTGTGTGTATGTGAGGGAGAGTATCTAAATGTGAGTGTGTAAATGTGTATCTGTCTCAATTAGGACTGTGTATTTGAGTGTGTGTGCGTGTATCAGAGCATGCTTGTGTGGGTGTTTGATGAAGTGAAAGTGAGGTACACTAAAGCCTGTGTAAGAACATCAGAGCAGCGACGCTCATGTGAATGTACGCTCAATCAGAAAACAGATCGGTTCAGATTGGTTCTGTAATCCATAATCCAGCCTTGAGCGCCCGCCTCGTCCTCCCACACACAGGGAATGAGGACATCTAAAAAGTCTCCCCTGTGTCTCCCCAACACGCCAAACATTGGAGGAAAGGATCCGAGGGAGCTCTCCAATGGGCTTTGAGAGAAAGAGTCGAGGAGGGAGGACACCAGGAAGTGGAGAGACTAGAGGTTCACCTCTATGATTGACTCAGATAGAAATCACCTGGTCACTCAGGAGGACTGAGAGAACCAGCTGAAAACCTCTTTAATTGCATTAGATACACTAACAGTTGAGTTTGTGGATGTATGTAGATGCTGCTGTATTATGCTGGGTTTCTGTCTGTGTGTATGTAAATGCCAACTGCAGTATTACTGTATGCTGGGTTGAGTTGGTGTATGTATGCATGACCATGCTCATTGCTGTACTACACTGGGTTAAGTTAATGTTCCTCAGCAAAGACACCCCTGAGTCCTCATTTAGTCTGTAATGAATCCTAATGGGCCGATTAAAGCAGCCAGTGGCATAAAGACCTCTGCTCATGTCTGGACTGCTTCCATATCTGAGAGCTGTACCAGACTGGTGCTTTCAAGAGCACTCTATAAAGCTCAGAAGCGTGCCGTCCCAATGTACGTCGTTTGAGTTTGTTGAACTTACTTCCTTAAATCCCTAGAAATATTTCCCATGGTGATTTTCTTTTTACTAATAGCTGATATAAGCGTTGTGTAACATGTAGGTCTATGGTTTCTGGTATGTTTTCTTGTCAGATTAGCTAGCGTTTGATTCGTCTTCTCATTGGGTTCTCATTTATAAATGATTTAACTTTGACAAAACACTCTGTAAATCAGAGAGGAAAATGTACAAGAAACTTTAAGAAACTTACCTAAGATAATTTAAATAAATGTATTGGGATTTTTTTGGCTTGAACCAGATGTAAGTTCACGGACTACATTTTGACGAAACCAGCATTGCCTCAAGTGGTGCCTTAACCCTCAACAGCCTGGGTGAAACCTAGACATTCCTGAGCTTTGGGCTATGTAGTGTGACCCCTAACCCTAAACCCCCTGGGTTAAACCTAGATGCCCCTGAGCTTTGGGCTATGCCAGGGGTCGGCAACCCGCGGCTCCGGAGCCGCATGCGGCTCTTTTGCCCATCTTCAGTGGCTCCCTGTAGCTTTGACCACAAATGGAAATTAACAACGATTATTTATTTTTTACGTTGCCGCGGTGTCTCTCCTTGAACTACAACTCCCTGCTTACGCTGTAATGTTGTACGAGGGCCAATAGGATTCGGATATGTTGGCACATGACTAGTATTTTGACTGGACCCAACATGAGACTGGATGTGACAGGTTTTTTTCAAGAGTAGACCTATATCCACAGGGATTGACGAAGTACTGCGGCAGGCAAAGCAAGAAACTATCCACATTGTCTACAACTTTGTGGCTAGATTTATAGACTGACATCGGCGACGCACATTGATGAACGGGAGCTTCCCGGTGAGCGCTATTTGCCTACTTTTAAATGCAAAAAGCGGCTTGTCTTTAGCTCAAACCGTTTCCGAATTATGAACTTCTAAAGAAGGTATGATATTTGGGAGCTCCGGCGTTCCTGTGGGTCTGAGAGGGTTTAACTTAAAATAGTGAAAAGAGGACGAGAGAGGCTAGTTTTCATTTGGTACTGGAGTCTACAGTCTGTAGATTTGTCTATTTTTTGGCTGACGATCTCTTGGTTTGCTCACTTCCTCCGGATGAAATTACAAACGTATCCATATTTTTTCTCAGGCTAGTATAGCCAGATAAAAGTATCAACCCACTTGTTAAAGGGCACCAGAATACACGAAATTGCATCTACTCTGTTAAAAAAAAAATGGGGGGGACCCCCCAGACCCCCTTTACGCTATCCTAGTGTTTGACTTTTGTAAAGCACAATACGTTTGCATTCGGTTGTATGCATATGTGCTAAGGCTTATGTATTTGTAGCCTACTATTTTGACAGTAGGCTAATATATAGACACTTACAGCATGTGTTGCCTTCATTATAAGGCTTATATAAGGCTTTACATTTTTTGCGGCTCCAGACAGATTCGTTTTTTTGTTTTTTGGTTCAATATGGCTCTTTCAACATTTAAGGTTGCCGACACCCCTGGGCTATGCAGTGTGACAAGCTGGTGATCAGATCCAGAACCTTCCAGAATCCGGAGCCACTCACTTGTTCTGCAGCAGCTCGTTCTCCTGGCGCAGCTGGCCCAGCTCAGAGCGGATGGAGCGCTCGGCGCTGCCCAGGGAGCCAATCTGACTCCGCAGGTCCTGCTCCACCTGCCGGCTCGCCTGGAGGTCCGCCTTCAGCTTCTTCACATCCTGCTCAAGCCTGGGGGGGGAGGGCAGGACAGAGGGAAAGAGAGATACAATGTGAGTTAAGGGACTGAGTCTCTGTATTATAGCTCCTGAAAGACATATCATTTGCATATTGTGCGCTGTAAAAATATGCAAAACACCAAATTTGAGTGAACCCTAACCCTAACCCACACATGCACACGCACACAACTATCCAGCTCTACACACACTCACGCAAATTCACCCTTCGTATTTACAGCTAGCATCAAGCTTATTCGTTTCTTTTTACTGAAGATTAAAATGTTTCACACCCCCAGTCCAATGATGGCGCACCAGAAACCCCAATATCGAAAGAGACGGTGTCAGTCTGAGCTGTTAAAGACTGCCATAGTATCACATGACACCTGATAAGAGGAAGCATTCCACACAGTCATTATGCACAAGCCAGTAACTGACTCCTGGGCTTGAGAATATGATCAGTGTGACATTCAAGCATAAGCCACTCTATACATGTCTTTAGAAATTGTGTGTGTGGGGCGGGGGGGGGGGGGGAGTTGCAAGACAAAGAACCTCAAGCACGAACAGTGCTGTATGAACCTCGTAATAGTACCTGAGGCTTGTGCATGTATGTATCTGTTCTCTTACCGTACGGATACTTCAGGCTTGCTAAATCAGGTGTGCGTGTGTCTGTATCTATACTTTTACCATACGGATACTTCAGGCTTGCTAAATCAGGTGTGTGTGTGTGTGTGTTTATGTGTGTGTTCTCTTACCGTACGAGTGCTTCAGGCTTGCTGAGCTGGTTGTTGGGGATGCAGTTGTCTGTGGGGTCCCTGTGGGAGCCGGCGGCTGTGCCCTTCCCCGCCGCACACTTCTGCTTCTTCTCGTTCTTCCCAGAGGAAGAGGAGGAGGAGCCGGCGGCGGCGGGGGGGGCGGCCGCGGAGGTCACGCTGCCGTTGGTGGCGCTGTGGCCGCGGGGCGAGGAGTTGACCGCCGCGTTCCCGCTGGCGTTCTTGTAGTTTTTGGAGGAAGAGGAGGAGGAGGAGGAGGAAGAGGAGGAGCAGGAGGAAGAGGAGTTGTCCTCCTTGAGCAGCAGGTTCTCGGTGCTGCCCGCCAGCTCCGTGGTCAGTCTCTTGTTGTTCATGTGGTTTTCCATGTACTCCATCTCCTGGAGTTTAGAGTCTACGGAGGACGGCAGGATGCTGTTGTGTTGCTTCTTGGCCTCCCGGCCCTCTTTCCCTTTTTCTCTGTATTCTAGCTCGGGCAGCGGCGCCGGCGTCTTTTTACTGGTTGGGGCGCCGTTCTGTGAGACGGGGCCCGAGTCCATCTCTGATATCCCTTTAGCTGCTGCGGCTACACGGAGGAGGAAAGGAAGCCAGAGGAAGAAAGAGAGGAAGTGAGAGGGATGGAATATGTTGGATAGAGTTGCCGCTGGGATTTACAAACCCCTTGGCAGCTTTACGAGACTCCTTCCTAGATCAGCCCACCCAAACACTGCTCACCTACATCCCTTATCTCCAGACCAACACTTGAGTGTGCGTGTGTGTGTGTTGGCTCGTGTAGGTACAGTACTGTGTGTGTGTGTGTGTGTGTCTCACCTTCCTCTGCCTCCCTCTCCTGCCTCTGGAGCATCTGTTGCTCTGGGGGCAGTGCCTGCTGCAGGAGCTGCATGTAGAACTCGTTCTCCTTCTGAACCTCCTTCTGCTTCCGTAAGCGCATCTTATAGCTGACGTAGCTCTTGAAGCCAAAGCCCAGCGTCACCACCGGGTAGCCAATGCTGCAGGGAGACAAACAGACAGAGGTTCAGACCTGTTAAGTGCATCCCCAAGATAAAGCGTTTGAACATTCAAGACAATCCTAGATACTAGAATATTTTACACTATGATGAATGTCCAGAAGAAAAGTTTTCGATATTATTATTTTGAATGACTACCATATAACAGCTCAATTACTGTGCATAATGCAGGCTAATATATAAATCCAATTTCCCCTCAGAGGTCTTAAGGAGTACTTATGTGTACTTTAAGGAGTACTTAAGATTTTACATGGTGGTCTTTCTCAGCCTATGGCTTTATATGACCTCAAAGACTTAAAGCTAAAATATCCCTTAAGCCCTTGCTTAAAAGTTCGATTCTTTCATTGTTATAGGCTAGACTGAACTAAACCAGCATGTAATCTCTTTCTCTCTCTTAAGAATAACAAAGAGAGGCTTCACTGAGTAATGTTTGGAGCTTGGGGAACCTGCGTCATATCCAGAAGTCATTACTTGCATATTATGGCTAACAAGCAGAAATAATATTGTTTTCAGAGAGGCAATGGGGCAGAAAAATCCTCTGCTTGAGAGCCTGTGGGCAGGAAAAGGAGTCTTAACTTACACTACTCCCAGACACGCACAAGCAAAGTCTTGGTAAATGCCTTGCTTGTGTGTATCTGGGAGTAGTCTGACAGGTAAAGTAAAAGCTCCAGGGCAGAGAGAAGGCTTTCGACGTCGTGCCATCGGCCCTGGCTGAGATGAAGCCACTCACCAATGTGCTGCAAAGGGGCGACACAGGTCGACGTGGAAGTTCTTCAGGTCTTTGAATCTGATGGCTGCTTCTATGTACACGAAGAGTATCCATAGGGACACGGTGGGGAGGCAGACCCCTCTTTCTGTGGATCGGAGGAGAGAGACAGAAAGAGCGAGAAAGAGAGGCGAGAAAGAAAGAGACGTTTGAGCACAGGAAACAGGCCGCGGGACGTGAGAACCACATGCGACTGCCGCTGAACTTACAGCAAAGTTTCTACATTGTGCTCATCATCGGCCTCCCGTCAAAACTAAAACCACAACACACAACACGACAACAGCAACAGAGAGAGAGCAGCATGTTACAGGAGTAACAGGTGACACACAGCCCACAAAAAGGACAGCCCATTCAGTGAGACACACAATGCCAAAGAGAGCTCTCCAGAGAGTCAGCATGACTAGACGTGTGACACCTGTGGTTGAGTCTCAGCACGTGACCATGTCTAATTCCCCCTCGTAGTACATCCACATCAACACACAGGCATTACGGAAGAGTCCTGGCTGGTCTGTGGTCACAACAGAGGCCCTATCTCATTGTCTCTCAACTGAAATAACCACATTTGCCAACACAGGATAGGGGAATAATAGAAGTATTAATACTGGGATGACGCTCAACGTAGTGGTGGTGGTGGTGGGGGGTGCTGTTGTGTTCGGGGGGTCTCCAATGCAAGCACTTCCTCTCTGGAGGTCCATTTGACACCTGTCCGTGGTCAGTGAGGGGGGTACTGCTAAATAGGACTGACACCTGATACAGCCCATCCACGCTCGCTGACAGGACGCCGCGCGGGATTCTGAGAAGTAAGCTGGCCCTTTGTAAATAAGATAACGTGCCGGATCGGTTGAGAGCTTTGCGCAACTTGCTGGTAACACTCGCGTTAGCCCGTTCCACCAGAGACGTGAGACCAAAATACACAACTCCTTGTGAGGCCTGAGGATCGATAGGGCAGCACATGAAACTAGGTGGACCCTAGGTGGGGTCAAAGAGAACAGATGTGTCTGCTGTCTATTAGTGTTGAGGTGTGCTCATCCATTTAGTCACCAACTGATACTGTACCCATTTCCTCTTTTAGGCAGTATGACAAGAAAAACCACATGGTGGTAGACTAAACTGATGCAAAACAAGGATCTTTATTTCAAAACAGGGATACATGTCATATTCAAAGCCATTTTGAGTCACTGTTACTTCTATACATGCTGGTTCAAGGCAGATGAACGAGGGAGAGGCTTACCTGTGTGCCACACGTACTGCACCCACACATAGGTGCTGGCAGCAAAGAACAGCCATTGCACGGGGATGAAGAGCAGGCATATGATGTCAGAAGTAAATGCCACACACACAAAGAACACTGAGAACGCCTGTCAGAGAGAGGAGGAGGAGGAGGAGGAGGAGGAGAAGGAGGAGTTAGTAGTCGATCTGCCCTCAGGAAGTAAGACCCACCAAGGCCAGCTAGAATAGGATGTGACTGGAAGCCCCCCCAACACCATACAGTCAACATGTGTCTTAGTATCGTATTTGTAACTGGATTACCAAAGGGTCATATTACACAATGTTCAGAACACTGACACTGATATCGATGCTGGTGACTGGGACTTCCTTTTACCCTGCTATAAGTTCTCTGTTGGGTTAGATTTCACACAAGCGCCTAAACCATTCCAACAATAATTAACATGTAGAACAAGAATCAGTCTTACAGGCCTACACATTAACCTTCATGTAAAGAGATTACAGAAAACATCAAAACTCAATTTCCTAATAGGAGATGAGAGTAGGTGGACATACCATAGACACACCATATTCTCTCAGCACCACTCTATAAGCCTCTCACATTTCTTAGATTTTCCCATGAATACACAACACAAGTGAAGAGAGTGTAGAGTAGGGAGAGAGACAAGAGTAGGACTTTAGATCCTGTTCTACGGAGGTTCTACAGCTGGCCTCCTCCCCAGCCAGGGATCGGTCAGGTCAACCCGGGGGACGACGACGACACTCACCAGCCCCTGGTATCTGAAGGAGTCGTACACACTTCTGATGAACAGCCAGAAGGGCCACAGGTACTCAAACCTGAACTCCAGCACAAAGTCTGCCAGCAGCACCAGGGCCCACACCACCAAGAACTTCAGGTACAGGAAGGTACTACAGAGGAGGGGGAGAGAAAGAAAAGACATATGAGAATAATGGAACATTGTAACTGTCATCCCCCAGAGGTTTCCCTTGGGTTGGGTGTCATCATCCAACAGGTAGCATGACTGAGGCCTACCCCGCCACCTCTACTACCAATAGTCCTGGTGGTCCTCTGTGGCTCAGTTGGTAGAGCATGGCGCTAACAACGCTTAGATTGTGGGTTCGTTTACCGTTGGGACCATAAATGTATGCGCTCACTGCAACGTAAGCCGCTTTGGATAAATGTCAGCTAAATGGCATATATATTATAATAGAAATGCCCCATTACATATATGCCACTAAATCAACTGTGTACTGATAAGTGAGAGTGAGTGAGAGAGTGTGTCCCTGATCACACAAATAAGTGTACATACTGCTCCTGTTTGGGAGATAAGACGTTTAAGTGCTGTATTTAGTCTAAGCAGCTTATGAAATATAAGAAGACGCAATTGGGCATGTGTACATTCTCTCTCTCTCTCACTCACTCACACACACACACACAGCGCTTTTAAATATAATAATAATTATTATTATTGTTATTGTTGATGATTCTAGACTAGCCAACCGATAATTAACCTAACCTAACTAATACGATGCTGTGTTGATTATGTTTGATTCAAGAATAACCAGAACCTAGTAGATCTCTTATTGAAAGCACACTGAAACCACATTCAAATGAGTGGAGTAGAAGATAGCTAGTGGGCTATATTAGGTTGCGTGATACCAACCAAATCTGTCCTCTGCCCATTCCTCTTCTTTGTAGAGTTACTGGAGCTACACTTCAGGAAAATCTATAACAATATTAGTCTCAATCTTTTGCAAATGTATCGCCGTCAAAAACCAGCCCATTGGGTCGCGGCGTAGGCCACTAGACAAGTGCATCTCCTCTGCTAGTTCCCTGATTCAAGATAGTCATCCAGTAGAAAACTTTAAGTAAGTCAACATTTTTATCTGTATATGAAATCTGGTTTAACAACATATTCATAATTTTCTAATGGTTGGTAAATACTGGGCATGTATTATAGAAGTGGAGGGATGCACCGAACATTCGGCCACCGAATGTATTCGGCCGAATATCGCAAAATAAAGCACATTCGGTATTCGGCCGAATGTGTGAAAACTAGGGATGCTCCGATTTATCGGCCACCGATTAAAATCGGCCGATTTCACTCCAAATGACTCGATCGGTGATTGGCAAAAATGGCCGATCGCAAAAACCGATTTTTTTTTTTTTTTTTTTTTTTTTTTTTTCCTGGGGAAGACAGATAACTGAACAGAAAACATAGGAGGACGTAACAGTATGTAAACCATGAAGGCCACGTTTATGATGTCTTTTATACAGCCATATCACTGACTTGGGCTTCAGGCCCTAACTGGGTGATAGGCCAGACTTTAACTATGCCATAAAAATGGGTCTGCGTTTGCTTGGTGCCTAATGGATCAAAACTTTTGTCTAAAAAGCAAAAAATATGTAGGCTATCCAGTCAGTAGGCCTACAGTTATGTATTTAAAAAAAAAATCGGTATCGGTTGATCTTGAGGAAAAAAATCGGTGATCGGTATCGGCCCCAAAAATCCAGATCGGAGCATCCCTAGTGAAAACACCGAATGTTTACCACCGAATAGTGGGCGTGTTTTGATGATACTTGCCAGGTCATTCTTAGGGAAGAACTGACGATGAGTGAAGGGAAGTCCAGGGTAGATGTAGACAGAGGGTTGATTGGGAGTGGAGACAGAGGGTTGATTGGGAGTGGAGACAGGTGCAGGTTTGGCTGAAGATCTAATTAGCGGGGACAAGCCTCAGCTGCGGCGGAGAGCACGCTGTGCTCGAGCTGTGGGGGCGGGGGAGGGTGTGTGAAGGCCCAGCCGTAACACTATGTCATTGAACCATACGGACATCAATACTTAAGCCACAACATACAGAATTATCAAAATCCTGTAGCATCTCTTTAAAGAGAGTTCACCTAATTAGTTAACTTGCAATCTTCCAAAGTATTTTGTAATAATATTATCATGGCACATCATTCTTGTTAACACAAGTCATGAATAAAGCTTCGGCCTACATTGATGAAAGATTTTCTTTCAGCAGCTATTCAGGGAAAACAAAAACATTTATTTGACTGATTTATTTTATTTATTGTGCTTTGTTGGTATAGACTGATGTCTGCTGGAATGTTCAATAAAAGTTATTTTTTTTCAATCTCAATTTCTTTCTTTGAGAAGCATGAATAAAAAGCTAAATGTATTTAGTTTATGCAATGATAAAAATTAAAAACTGCCGATACACATTCGGTATTCGGTATTCGGCCAAGTGTTTCCTTAAATTCGGCTTCGGCCAAGAATTTTCATTTCGGTGCATCCCTAAATCATTATTATAATGTTTTCTCTCAATGGCTGTGCACATATTTCTAACTCGGTTTATTGTTCACTTTCTGGGAAGCATGTCTGTCTCACTGTATTCCAAAAGAGAATTAAAAAGCACCTGCTGAAAAACTCTAGCTAGCCTCACTCTATTTCTATTCCATGGCCTACTCTGCCTCACCAGATTACTGTTACTACCAGCAGGGGTCACGTCCAGAAGTGCCTGCTGTCACTCATACTACTAGCCTACATGTTTAATTGTAGTGCTGCAATACTGTCTGCAATATCAGAGAGAGGGACATGACTGAAGAGAGCTTAGAAACAAACTTGTTTCGTCATTCAAAATAGCCATTCTCTCACATCCCAGCAATGAGTATGAATTGACCACTCTGGTAACACACCCCCTTCCACAATCACAACAGCTCGCTACAGAACTGATGACAGCATACGCTAGATATAATGTCCCATTCGCCATGGCCAGCTGGTGCAATTGAACAATGTGGTTTACCAAAGTGATGCCTATTAGCTCCAGACAACCAGGCTCAGCCAGCTGGGGACCTATCCTGATGCAAAATCCTGTCAAACCATAATATTGTTGACATGGACAAGAGGTGGGTTGTGCTAGCTGTAGCTAGACGGGTGGCTATTAGTGCCCCTAACGATCAGTGCAGACTAGATGTTTAGCTGGTCGAATTTGAGATCGCAAGGTTAGTCAAGACATATGAGTTTGAATATGAGAACATGTTTTAAAGCAAGCCTCTTGGCTGTGTCTGAGGCCTGTCGCCAGATAGCTAGAAACCTGCTCCAACAACATAGCAGCTATTTGAGCTATTCTGTAGCTAACCGTAGCTAGGAAGTTTCCTTGAGTGTGACATTGTACATGAGGCCGGGGAAACAGTAGCTAGCTGAAATGATAGCTGCTATCCAGAAGACAGCTGACAACCCAGCCCCGCAATAAAGGACTCCAGTGTGGAAGCCCCCAGGCGTTGTGTTGTGGTGGTGAGGACCCCTCGTCAGGCTCCAGATACCTGCCATAGAGACCCTCGGTGACTCACATACCCGCCGTAGAGACCCTCGGTGACTCACATACCTGCCATATAGAGACCCTCGGTGACTCACATACCTGCCGTAGAGACCCTCGGTGATTCGGTTCCGTTTTAACGGCCGTCGGAGTTTGCTGCAGTCCGCATTGCGCCGCTTCATCCTCCCCTCCTTCGCTTTGGCTTCTGAATTCCTACTGTAATCTTATCCAGTTTTCTTGCGTGAACAGACAAAGACAATAAACGAAGTCCCTGTGAAATATATCGCTGTTATTGTTTTTTTCTACTGGAAACAAAGAAATAAATAAAAGACTCTCTTCAAGAACCTCCTCTTTTCCTCTCTGCGCAGGCTCACTAAGCCGCGTTATGATTGACACGGGTGTGAGACAGGCGGTATATCCAATCACTTTCATTCCTACAGCTTTTCATTTTAATGGGTGCAAAGATTAACCATTCATATAGCTCTATGTCCTGTCGTTTAACTCTCGTCTACCAAATACGACATTGTGTGGGGGGGGGGTAGACGACGCTCCTATCTTGAGCGCCTCTCCTTGTGACCAATGAAATCCTTTGTGGACAAATCTGGTATTGCTGATGGACCTATCGGCTGCTGGGGGCGGGTTGCTGATCGGCCTATCGGCTGGCTAGGGGCGGGTGATCGACCTATCGGCGGCTATGTGCGGGTTGCTGATCGACCTATCGGCTGCTAGGGGCGGGTTGCTGATAGACCTATCGGCTGCTAGGGGCGGGTTTCTAGTCTAAATTCGGTTGTTCAGTCTGACGTAAGGCGTGACGTTTAACAATTTCCGGGTCCAAAAACTATGGCAAGCCGTTTTAACATTATGCGTGCGCGTGCATTTTTGACATGAGTGTGCTCTCCAGTCATCCCTATTCATAGCTTTCATGTGACGTCACAGCATAGTGGAAACGCCCACCTGACGGGCAAAAGGCACTTTTTGCGGGCAAAACCCACGGGCAAAACCCACTTTTTGCGGGTTAATAACTTTGATTTCCCGTGGGTTAGGAAAATAATTCCAACGTGTCCGGATAGAGTAGAAGACAGGGAATCCAACACTATTTGAATGGAGTCGATCCTCCACTCCTATCACCGTGGACACAGCAAGGAGCGAATTCACGGATATAAATATTCCCTCGCCGACAGCGGGAGTTGGGAGTTTCGTCCAGCAGCCGGTGAACGCCCGGTTGATCGAGTTTCATATTAAAAGTATATCTTCTCGGGGTGTCAGCGCGGTGGTTAAGGGCTCAAAATGACCGTATACTGATGGTGAATTTAGCAATAATAGTCTTATGTTTGTACCACCTCCATAACCGGTGTTATTCACGGGAAAAGCCGGTCAAGGAGGCACCCTTTGCAGGTCAATAACTTTGATTCTCCGGGGGTTAGGAAAATAATTCCAACGTGTCCGGATAGAGTAGAAGACAGGGAACCCAACACTATTTGAATGGAGTTGATCCTCCACTCCTATCTCCGTGGACACAGCAAGGAGCGAATTCCCGGATATAAATATTCCCTCGCCGACAGCGGGAGTTGGGAGTTTCGTCCAGCAGCCGGTGAACGCCCGGTTGATCGAGTTTCATATTAAAAGTATATCTTCTCGGGGTGTCAGCGCGGTGGTTAAGGGCTCAAAATGACCGTATACTGATGGTGAATTTAGCAATAATAGTCTTATGTTTGTACCACCTCCATAACCGGTGTTATTCACGGGAAAAGCCGGTCAAGGAGGCACCCTTTGCAGGTCAATAACTTTGATTCTCCGGGGGTTAGGAAAATAATTCCAACGTGTCCGGATAGAGTAGAAGACAGGGAATCCAACACTATTTGAATGGTGTCAATCCTCCACTCCTATCACCGTCGTGTATCTTGATAGTTCTTCATGAGTGAGGTGGTCTAAATAGTAGGCAGCCATGTTGAGCGATGTTGCTATGATACTTT
Organism: Nansenia antarctica; assembly: GCF_963989245.1. Classification (NCBI taxonomy): domain Eukaryota; kingdom Metazoa; phylum Chordata; class Actinopteri; order Argentiniformes; family Microstomatidae; genus Nansenia; species Nansenia antarctica. Next base: position 43,812,262 of record NC_137674.1, read on the forward strand.
TTGCCCGTCAGGTTGGTGGTTGCTAGGGAAGAAACCACGTGACTGAAAGCTATGAATCCCAGTGTGAGTGGGGCTGGGGCATAATTGATTGATTGACACCAGCTGTGTGACATGAATGATTGAGCCAGCTGATCCTATATATGTGACCATTCCCACAATAAAAGTGTCTTCCTTGATAACATGAACCCTGTCTGACAGCGTATGATTCCTCCGTTCAGTGTGCAGTCCGATCGTTATGGTTAGCCAATACGCAATAACCAACGTTTAACACACACAGACACAGACACGCAGACACAAACATTTCTAGGAAGTAGTCCCGCCCACGAACAATTCTAGAGAAATGAAACTTATCTCTGACACTAATCAGACACCATGTCAGTCTGGCCCTAGTGTCGTCTAAATGACTCTCACACACCCACCTCAGTGTGGTCTGCTCCAATCACAACCTCTCTCCTCCTGGCCTCTGTCCCACACCACACCCCCTACAGGTACAGGACCAGGAAGTGTTCCCGCCCACAAACACGAACACAGAAATAAAATTGACTCTCCTTCCCATTCTGGTTAGTGTGCAGCAGAATGGCAGAGAGTATGGACTCCTTCAGTTGTCCGATCTGTCTGGATCTACTGATGGTTCCGGTGACTATTCCCTGTGGACACAGCTACTGTATGGGCTGTATTAAGGGCTGCTGGGGCCAGGATGACCAGAAGGGGATCTACAGCTGCCCCCTGTGCAGACAGACCTTCACCCCAAGACCTCTTCTACAGAAAAACACTCTGTTTGCTGAATTAGTGGAGAAACTGAAGAAGTCAGGACTCCTGTCAGGACCCCCAGAGCCCAAGACCAGAGCCCAGTTCTTACAATGTGAGTCTCTTTATCCTGAAGTAGCTGACATTCTCTCTCCATTGATCCTCTCCACACACACTGAGATACAACTAGGGAGGTCTAGGAGAGGCAGAACATCATCAGAGACAGACTAGATATCTGACTCTCCTTATTCCTCTGATTTGGTCTCTGCTCTGTTCTTCCACCAGATTCCTGTCGGCTCACACTGGATCCAAACACAGCAAACAAAAACCTCTCTCTGTCTGAGGGGAACAGGAAGGTGACACTTATTAACCAAGACCAGTCATATCCTCATCATCCAGAGAGATTCACTAACACTAATCAGGTGCTGTGTAGAGAGGGTCTGTCAGGACGCTGTTACTGGGAGGATGAAAGGAGAGGGTCGGTTTACACAGCAGTGTCATATAAAGACATAAACAGGTCAGGTGAAGACTCTTTATTTGGATATCCTGACAAGTCCTGGAGTTTAGACTACCATAGTTATGGTTATACATACAGACACAATAAAGTTCAGGCTGCAGTATCAGGCCCTCAACCCCTCAGGCCCTCAGTCCGTAGAGTAGGAGTGTACCTGGATCACAGGGCAGGTACTCTGTCCTTCTACAGTGTCTCCTCTGACACAATGACCCTCCTCTACAGAGTCCAGACCACCTTCACTCAGCCCCTCTATCCTGGGTTTGGGTTGATGTACCGTGGATGCAGTGTTGAGCTGTGTGAGCTGGAGTAGAGGTCCCTGTAAGAGTGATGCTTTATCATAACCTACTAACCTGTAGAAATATCTTTCTCTGTGATTTGGTCTTTAGGGGTTTAATATTATTATTATTATTATTATTATTATTATTATTTAGGGGTTTAATGATTTCCCTCTTCTATGAATCTCAGGGGATTGACTCTCAGATTGAGCTCTCTCTATAAAGTCTACAATGTGAGATTATTGATGATGTCACTAATCTATTATGTGGGATATTCTCTGTGTTTGATTTTGCAGAGTAATCGTGTTATACTTTTATCATTATGTACGTATTTGATGTTATTGTAGAACAGTTTTCTTCACTACCAATAGAAATGCTGCATGATAACATGTTTCCCTGCTGATGTCCTATGTGTATTCTTATTGATTATTACCTATTGATCTATTCCCTCTCTAATGTGAACTACTCTCCTCATCGTCATCAAAGTTGACCAGTTGTTCTTTTCAGTTGTACAGAACTATGTTGGTCCAGTCTTTCTGATCTATTTGAATCACAGTAGAACAGCCAGCTACTGGATATGTGGGATTGAAAATGAACCTGAATGATCATGTAGGGGATGTGGTGGTCTAGTAGGGGATAGTGAGTTGAGCTGGTGATCGGAAGGTTGTGAGTTCAAATCCCACCTGTAACACCACCACTAGTGTGCCCTTGAGTAAGACCTGTAACACCACCACTAGTGTGTCCTTGAGTAAGACCTGTAACACCACCACTAGTGTGCCCTTGAGTAAGGCACTCAGCCCTCAGTTACTCCAGGGGGAATGTCCCTGTAATCTGTCATTGTAAATCGCTTTGGATTAAAAGTGTCTGCTAAATGGCAAATTTTCCATTATCATCAATGAACATTAAAGAAATCCTCAGATTGAGAAATGTTTTTAGTGTTCTTCCTTTTAGTTTGCATGGTTGTTTAATGCCAACAGGTTGTTGAATAGTGTAGACGTGTTGATCTGGGTGGTAATAGGAGTGTATCTGCCGCCATCTACTGGACAAATGGATGTACTGATCTGCCAAAACTATAAAAAAAGATAGTTATATTTCTATCAGACAGACATGTCATGTGCATATATATATATCTTACCTATATAGAAACTAGTCCGGGCCCACATACTCACACGCCTCCCGCCCAACCTGGATCCATACCAGTTCGCCTACAGAGCCCACAGGTCCACAGAGGACGCCATAGCGACGACTCTCCACGCCACTCTATCCCACCTGGAGAGGGGAAACAGCTACGCGAGACTGCTCTTCGTGGACTTCAGCTCCGCCTTTAACACCATCCTTCCAGACAGGCTAGTGACCAAACTACTAGACCTGGGTCTATCACACTCTATATGTGCGTGGATCAAGGACTTCCTGACCAACCGCCCCCAGAGGGTGCGGGTGGGCCCCCACACCTCCACAGCCCTCAGCCTCAGCACTGGGTCACCCCAGGGCTGCGTGCTAAGCCCCATCCTCTACAACCTCTACACCCACGACTTCACCCCCATCCACCCCAGCAACTACATCGTAAAGTTTGCAGACGACACCACCGTGGTGGGATGTATCTCGGGGGGGGACGAGGCGGCGTACAGGGATGAGGTAGAGCAATTGAGCAAGCTGTGCAAGGTAAACAACCTGCTGCTAAACAAGTCAAAGACCCAGGAACTCATCGTAGACTACAGGAGGAAAAAGTCAGAGATCCTGCCCCTGCTCATCGACGGAGAGAGCGTAGAGATGGTCTCAAACCTCCGTTTCCTGGGACACATCATACGGGATGACCTGGCCTGGAAGGACAACACTAAAGGCACCATCAAGAGGGCACAACAGCGGCTATACACCCTGAGATGCCTCAAGAAACAACACAGCAAGCAGGAGATGCTGGTGGCCTTCTACCACGGAGCAGTGGAGAGCATCCTCACCTTCGGCATCTCCAACTGGTACCACAGCTGCACGGCAGCGGAGAGAAACGATCTACAGAGAGTCGTGAGAACAGCACAGGGGATCACCGGCGCCACCCTCCCCTCTCTGAAGGAGCTGTACGAAACACGCTGTCTCAGGAGGGCCTCCAAGATCTCCAAGGACCCGACCCACCCTGGGCACGAACACTTTGTCAAGCTGCCCTCGAACAGGAGGTACAGGACCCCGGCCGCTAGGACAAACAGACTGAAGGACAGCTTCTACCACAGGGCCGTCAAGGCCCTGAACACAGAAAAGGCCTAAGTTCTGGGCCCAGGACAAGTCCGGACGGATTGTAATGGCAGCTAGTGCTGAGGCACAAACATGTACATTTTCAAGCCTGCAAACTGTGACACTTTAAAAAAATGTGAAAAAATACTTTCTTGTGCAATATGACAACCCTAGTTGACTATCTGTGCAGTATAGTACAGTGGATTGTGTACATAGCCTCTATTGATGTAAACCAGCTCCTTATCTTCTTGTGATTTTATGCATCTATGCTTTTTCCAAAATGTGTTTCTTTTTCCTTTCTTAAACACCAGGGGAGCCTCCCCTCCTAAATTTCGTTGTTTGGTACCTGTACTGTAACAATGACAAATAAAGTCTATCTATCTATCTATCTATATTACAATGAAAAGTATCCAGAGAGACACACTCACTCACTCTTTCCTCCTCTCCCTCTACACCTGCTGTCTTAATAGCTTGCTTCAGTTGGTCTGTAATTGGTCTGTAGTTGGTCTGGTTGTTGGAAAACCCTGTACAGTGGTAAATGAGTCCACACACCCCGCCCTTCAATGGTAAACAGCCACCACATAATATAAAAAATAAATACTCAGTTGTAACATTAGATTAATTTATTTACAATCATTAATCGTTTCAGAATACATATATCCTTCCGCCACAGAATATAGTCCCATAAACAAGATCAACCATTGCGTTGTAGCACAGGTGTTCTTAATCAGATTGATTGGGAGGCGCATTGATACTGGAAATGTGGTCTGAACTGAAGGTTGTTGGGATATTTACCACTGTTGCTAGCCAATCAGAATCCAGTATCCAAACATACTGTTGTAGATTAAGGAATAATTATACAACAGTTAGTTCCGACCAAGTAATTTGATTGGACAAGAGGCATTCCATGAGTGCTGATATACAGTATAACAGCACTGGGACTTTTAACTTTATTTATCATTCCCAAATGACCGTTAATACAAAGTAGCTAGCCTGCAGATGTTTGTGTTCAGGTTACTAGGCAACAGTCCAGTTGCGGAACTACTTTTTCTTGACGGAGCCAAAAATAAATGAATAAACAAACAAATCATAATCTGTTGTCACTTATTACTGTTAACTAATCTATGGCGCTGTAGAACTGTTGTATAAAAGCAATATCACACTGGAGGTGGTGCTGTTATACTGAATATCACTCGGCATGCGGCCTCGTACCTACGACCCAATCACAGCCGTGCTGATATTCAGTAGAACACACTCCCTCTCCTGTGATATTGCTTAATTAACACAAGGGGTTCCAGTCAAACCTAGGTCCTTGTCCTTCAATCTAGGATCAGGAGGTTGTTACCAACTACGGTTCTTCCTAGATGTGACCCTGGAGATCTCCCAGTCTTTCAACCCTCCTCTCCTCCTCTCCTCCTCTCCTCTCCATGATCACATCTCACATGTTGTTGGATCATTTTAAAAGTACTCAGGGCATTTATTCATTGTTAAACACTGGGTGTTAAACCCTGAGATATTAACAGGAAACTGATAATTAGATTCACAATCAGAAATCATCTGATGTGGGACATCCATAGGCACATCCGGGGCTCTGCATCTCTAACCAACATCCTCAGACCAGCATGTTATCACCTGACATGAGCCACAG